>NC_079368.1:9555000-9855000 GCF_021018895.1 Seriola aureovittata
GGCTCCTGATATCTGTGCTGCAGATGTGATTTTTTTTTTTTTCAATCTTCCTTCTCCACTTTAAGAGTGACAGCAATTTAAATGATAATTTGTCACCTTCAGAGATTGACTGAGTGATGTCTGAACGGCTGTGTGAACAACGATCACCTCCAGGCAACGATGGCCCAGTTACGACGGGGACAAAAGGAGTTATGTCAAAGAGGAGAAAACGAGAGAGGAGAGGAAAAAGTCAGAGTGGAAAAGAGAGCATTTAAAGGACTACAGAATGACAAAGAAATAGAGTGAGGTAGTAGGAGAGACAATGCCAGTGGAGGGGCAGGTGGGAGGGGGGCAAAAAGAAAAGAAGCGATGAATAGAAACTGGGTCTGCTTAGACTTTAGAGATGTTCCAGGTGGAAACAGCTGATGAGAAGTGACAGGTAGGTGACAACAGGTGTGGTACTGTATGCTGATGATTTCCATCTCCGGCCCACACAGACAACCAAAGGAAATGACCTAACATTACAAAGTAGCACAATTAAACTGAGACCAATGAGAGGAAAAAGGGATGGAAGGAGGGAGAAAAGAAAAGAGAGATGGTGTTGTGTGTTTGTTAGGCCAAAGGAGATGACCTAACATCACATAACGAGACAATTAACGCTGAAGAGATAGTGACAACAGAGCAGAATTATTACATAACAGCAGCCTGGGTCTCCAGAATGAGGCAGGTATGAGTTAAGTCCATTTTTACCTGAATGCTTTCCTCTGCCCTCTGAGTGCAATGCATCATGGTAGTGAAGGTGAGCGTGGTGATGAGACCACCCAGGAAGTGCTGAACGCTCATGCTCAGGACGGCCATACCTGAGGGAACGAACACACGCCAGAAATATCAATCAAAAACAGGTACAACACGTCTGAGAAAATCTACAGGAATTTTTTGTGAAAAAAGCAGAAAACTATCAATTTCACGCTGTTGTCTGCTCTGCTACACTTCTCCTATATTATTCTATGTAGAAGTCAAAGTAGGGAGGCAAAGCAGTTGTAAACGGTAAGCTGCTGAAGTGCCTCCTCTCCTTTCTCCCACCACCACCACCACCTCCACTCCCCCTTGTCCCCAAAACACATGTAGTCTATCCTCTGAGGGGAAGTGGCAGAGCAGTGTTAGTGGGGAAACACAGAGGAACCACAGAGCCTATCTGTCTCTGCTCCCGCTAACACTGAATTATTCACTCAAGCCGCCAGAGTTTTTGCAGAATAAGACTCTACACTCAGCGACACAAGACTCACACAGATACACTGACTGATCAGGCTAGAAGAATGGGAAGCGGAGGGTTATCATGTAATATTGAAAAATCTGAAACTGAATGTTTTTCTGTTTCTTTTTTTTTTTTTTTTTCTGTTGAGTTTTCCTGAGATCTTTGTTCTGGGTTGAAAGTGGAAGAGGGAGAGGCCCCAACTTTCAGTCTGAGAGGTTTGATAGGGGAACAGACATCTCTGGCAGAGATGAATGGCGCGGATTTGAATCCCAAATGCTTTGGGACTGGCTGTGCAACAGAATCAGATGTGTCATTCAGACATTAACAACTAAATGGCTCTCGGGAGAGAGACAGCATCTGTCTATCAACGTCCTCTGCATCATGTGTTCTTGTGCTGTATTAATACTGAACATCAAAAGCTTGTACTGCAGGCCAGTGGTTTGCAACCTTTATTAGATAAGAATGCCTTAAGGCATCAGTAAATACTTTTAAAGTTTGAGTGTGTACCATCATCCCCATCTAAACTATTATTATGTCTTTCCCCTCTTCATGATGACAAGCTATTGTACTGTGAGCTGTACCAAAGAATGCTTTCAGATTCTATGACTGTTAAATTTACCTCATTTTCAGAGGCCTGAAGAGGTAGAAGTTTTCAAAAGACAAAAGCAAACTCAAGCAAAAAAAAAAAAAATGCATCATTTTATTCTAAGACACATGTCATTTTTTTCATTTCCCTATCCCACAACTTGTCTTGCAACTTGAACTGATGGAGTTCAGGTTTTAGACAAGCGGCAAGTTTCGGGGCTGAAAAATAAAATCAACAACAAAGTGCCAGAAACTGCAGTTCCTCCAATGACCACTTGAGGCTGGCTCTAAAAGTGAGTCAATCCTCATAGACTCACATGTTAACTTATGCGCAATTATACTTTACAGCAGAAATAAAGACGTTTACAGCCTGGTACAAAAAAAAGTTTTAGTCTCTAGAGCTAATTTCCCCATTCATGAAAACTATACGGGGTGTGAATTTATATATAACTCACCCATTAAAATCTTATTAAGGCTTTAAGTTATGCATAATTGAGGGAATGGCAGCTTTGAGTGACAGGTGGGTGCCATCACAGTTGACTAGCTGATTGGTGACTGCTCTGCGTCACCTTGGTTAATTTGAGTCACTGAAAGTGATCTCTCGGCCGTCTTCTCTTGTTGTAATCTGTTTGCAATAAAGAATGCATTCAAAACAGCAGGAAGCCGCCACAGAAATGGAAATGGTGTGTTGTTTCTTCTTCACTTCTTTTTTGTGGTTGGCTGGTTGTTTTTTTACAAAAACTGAATTTTAAAATTTAGCTGGGGTACGTAGACTTGGTCTTTTTTGACCACTGGTTTTCTGGCTGCAGGTCAAACACAAATCAGACACGGAAATGAGTCAATAATTCTACAAAAGGATTTACAGCTTTCACGGAGAAGGTGGATGTCTATTGTAAAGTCCTACTGTATGGATGTTACTTAACCTTTATATCAAATTACTAAGCTGTCAGCCACACTGACAGAAATCAGCTAACAATTTCTCCTTTAACATTAGAAAGAATGCACAACACACACCTTATGTTACAAGTACCCAGGGGCTTTTTATTCTCTACATTACAAAATTCTGTAGTGTTTATGACTGAACAATGGTGTCAAAACAGCAACTGAAGTAGTTCTTATCCTCAAGATAATCTAACTTCATTAAGTTAAGTAACTTCATTGAATAAAGTGCAGTCAGTGTGACTGTGCTTGTGTTTTACTGAGATGATGTGTTTATCCACATAAACTCACATTATACATCTATGACTTCAGTCAGTTTATTTACACTTGCTTGCATGTTAATGAGTGAGTCTTTATTCAAGGAACTAGAGTTTCAGATGAGGACAATATGTGTATGGGATCAGGATCTGGAAAGTCTAAATATGCAAATCTACAGAACTCGATAAACAACATGTGGTGCTCTAATACACTATTCACAGACACAGAATGAAAGACTAACAAACCCCTTGTATCAGTGTTTAAACACTTGTATTGAGGTTTTATATTCTTCTTGTCATTCCATCAGTTTTACCCCAGAGCACCACCATAAACTGACAAACCGGACTGTATAGTGTAGGATCGCGGTAATTAGTAATATGTGGTGAAATTGGGTTCCAGTTCAATTGGTTCCTGCCAGCTTGTCAATGACTGTATTTGTTTCAGTCTGTTTCTCACCTTTCATTAGTGGCGATGGTTCCAGCACGGTGAGTAGAGAGCTCTGGAAGACCATGCTGACGGTTCGCAATACAAACACTCGTCGCATCAGAGCCCCGATGCTGAGGAAAGAGCAGCAAACAAACCGAGAATCAGAGAGATATTCACCAACTTTCAGGTACGTGTGTTATTGTTCAGTGGCATGACATGTGGTGACAGTGACTCCAGGCTAGTATCATTAAATTTAGAGACATTCTGTGTTTCTCTTCATATCACATACAATTACACACACACGCGCGCACACACAGAAACATGCGTGCACGTGCATAAGTAAACAAGTCCCCAGACGCTAATTGATTCCCTGTAAGTGCAAGAAAATCATCCCCCTGTGGGTTTGGTTCGTGACGTAATCAATAACCTAAGGAGATCCCCAGCATGAGGAAGATAATTAAACATTGTTAACATACACACACACAAAACACACACACAAAAGAGCTCGCACTGTTGTGTGACATCAGGGATTAATAATGCCAATCACTCAGAGGATGCCTGCCACTCAAGGGACTGAATGTGTGTTTATGTTTTTTTTTTTTGCATGTAATTATTTATGTGTAAAAAAGAAAGGCTGTGAGGAAGAAGTCACACAAAGCAGGATATCTGATTTAGTTGGATGAGTGCACTAAGAAAGTAAAAACCATTAACATTTTCATTCCATCATCAAGATTTAAAGTCCCACAAGTGATGACACCCAGTGACTGTGCTCACTGTTTTGCTACATAGTCTTTAAACATGTCTGCCCAGGAGGGAGACCGCTGACTTGCAGCAAAGCTCCCTGACCGCACTCGAAAAAAAGGTATGTTGTGATTATTTGGTTTAAGGCTGCAACTAATCATTATTTTCTTAATCAAATAATCAGCAGATTATTTTCTTGATTAATCTTTTGACCTATCAAAAGAAATCTATGGATCAATGAAAAGTGGCCACCACCAATTTCTCAGAGCCCAATGTTATGTCCGATTAATAATCCAAAACCTGAAGATATTCATATTATGTTAAAATGACAAAAAGCAGCAAATCCTCAAGAGGCTGCAACTATCAAATATGTGTCTTGAAAAAATGACAATTATTATTATTATTATCAATTATTAAAATAGTCAACACTAATTGATTAACTAATCATTGCAGCCCACAAATATTCAGTCATACAGACCTTTATTTCACTTTTTTTGTGTACAAGACACCACACCCCACCCCCCACCCCCCTCACCATCTCTCCCTCTCCACCTAGACTTTCCTTACCTCTCTACTGGAAAAACAATCCTGCATCATTCACATGCTAAAGACATTCTTCTCTCTGCTTCTCCTTTACCTCCCTTCTCAATGACAGCCTTTCATATCATGCACTCTCAAGAGATGCTGAGGGGTGTGTGTTGGTGTGTGTATGTATGTGTGTGTGTGTAAGAGAGAGAGAGAGAGAGAGAGAGAGAGAGAGAGAGAGAGAGAGAGAAAGAGAGAGAAAGAGAACCTGTCTGGCTGCCACCTCACATGGGCCAGGCCCGGATAAGAATAGCCATGTTCTCAGGTTGCCAGTGGCGGTTATAAAGGGGGTCACTCACTGACCACTCAGCCGTTTCTGATGGTGGGGAGGATAAACTCCAACTGAGCTTTTAGAGGTGGGACCACAGCCTACCGCACAGCTCTTACTGTGTATGTATATATATATATGTGTGTGTGTGTGTGAAAGTATTCATCTTACACTGGAAGGTACATACAACCAAAATATCAACTTCAACATAATTTTAATCAACAACTGAGTCATAAATTTAACTTGTAATTTACATGTAAAACTCTTTGTAGCCATCAGCACATAAATTTGTGTCTCTTTTCTAACTCTAAAAATTTAGGCTATGTAATCTCAAAAACATCAACAGGGTGATATAAACTTTCTTATTTATAGTAGTTGCAGTTTCCATTTTCCCTTCCCAGTGAATACAACCAAATTTTCATCTATCAAACTGTATTTTATCAGAGGCTGAAAAAAATTATTAAGTGATTATCCCCACACTCTAATTTCATCAGCTGTAATAATACACATACCATAACAAAAGTGCTTCAGGTCAAGGAGGGTGAAATATAATTTTCCAGATTACCACAACAATAGTGGGTTTAAATAGTTGACTATTACCTTGGTTTTAAAATGAGGAATTCTCTCTCACTACAGAGACAGACACACAACCTCTATGTTGACAACCAATCCAAAACCAGTGCTTCCTTTTTTTGTGTAAAATGTTTTAACCTCACTGGATCATTTTTGTAAGACTGATCTATGGGAAAGGACACTGATCCAGTGCTTTGGATCAGTGAATCACAAAAGACGTTTTTTATCATTTTTTAATATGTTTGGACTATCAAATGGCTTCTTAGGGGCAAAGTTAAACCTGTGATTCCCACAGAGTTTCTGTCTTTCTTCAACAAAATAAGATGTTTAGACGACGTACTTCTGTCTTTGTCAGCGTATGAACATTTTACTGCCTGTAAAAGTTACGGGTCCTTTACAAGTGAGATGGAGAGAAAGAGTGAAAGATCAAAAGCCAAAATATGACAATGACATCTTTTGAAAGTGCTCTCTCTTCAACAAAAATGTTGCCTTTGGAGACATGCTCTGTGTTTGCTAGTGTCACTTTACAAGAGGAGAAAAAAAAACCTGGGAGCCAGCTGAAAACTCGACACAAAGACAAAAAGACTGACATCAGACAGAGCACAGAGCAACTGATACATGTCAAACAAATCAAGCAAGCACACAAACACATACAGTACAAACACACATACCAAAGCAAAAGACACAACTTCACCTCTCCATTAATTGATTTACTGTGTCCCTAATATATGTGTCCTGTATAAGGGCAAAGAGTTTTAGCTAAATAGATTTCTAGATGTGGATGGAAGGAAGGAATTACGGTTGGATGTTGGAAGAGTCCAGTAATACATGGTGTGGAAACTAACACATTATCTTTCATAAAAGCATTGTTATTTATAGTTCCCATTACATCACACTGGCCATAGGCAGGGCTGTGCTATAATGTGATCCTAGTATAAGCAGACGTAAAACCTTATGCAACGAAGGTCAGGCACAAATGGCACATAGTCACTGTGCTGAGGGGGAAAACATGTAAAGGTTAAATACAATCATACTATTAAGACAGAATTTGTTTTTCCAAAACTGGATTAAAACAACTTCCTATAGAAATTTCTCTAAATGTAATTTTGTATCAGCTGGCTTTTTAACACTGTACACCTGTGTAAAAATATACAATTTAAAGAGAATACTAGTGTTTCAACCCAGTTATTACATCTAATCACCATAATAGATGTTATCTAATATACTGTAATACAGGCGTTTATACATATTAATCAGAAAGTCTTATTAAGTCTTACATCTTGGCATCTGTCTGTAAACCTGAGAATTAAATTCAACCAGAGTAGCACGTTGTATCTGTGCACGAGTGTGTGTGATGGATTTGCTGCTCATGCTGTTCTCACACCACACTCCAGATACAGGGGGTCCCTGAGCTCTCAAACAAAGCTATGTTTACTTAAATTACTGCGCACAGACAGACAGACAGACAGACAGACAGACAGACAGACAGACAGACAGACAGACAGACACACACACACACACACACGCACACATACACACACACACACACACACATACATACATACATAAGAGCATATGAAGAGTAATATAAAAAATAGAAGAATGGGCACAGAGTGACGAGGAGGAGGTATAAAGGAGGAAGAAGAAAGCTTCAATAAAGTAGGAGTCGGTAGAGGAAGCCGAAGAGGAGCAGAATGAAGAGGAGGAGGAGGAGGATGAAGATGATGGTAACATCTGATAAGATGATAATCATCTGTTCATGTGGAGCAGTGGACTCTACCTTATCAATCTTCTCCCATTTCTGTCCCAATACTGGAAGGACAGGACCAGTGAAACCTTATTTTCCTGATGGAAGCATGATGCCAACATTCTTGCACTGACTAAAACTGGCTTGTTTCTTATAAAAACTGTTTTGTTTTCCACACTCTGAATTAACTTGAATAAAGATCTAGAGATATCACATATCCCCTGTGATTTGGGGGGGCCCCTTGTGCCCAGTCAGCTGTCACATTCATGTGTGAATATCAATATTTAATTTAATATTTGCATGAAAAAAAAATCTAAAGACATCACCTTGGATTCTGTGAAACTGCTATGGGCATATTTCAGTTTTCTTTTCCTTTCTTTTTTGACCTGTTCATATAACAAAAGATTTGTTGATTTATTGAGGAAATAACAGGCAGATTAATCCATGATTAAATTAACTGTTGCAAACCCCAGTGAATACTGGACAACTTGCGGAAGATGTGGATTCGTTGATGTGTACTTTCACACTGAACCACCACTGAAAAGCCTCCAGAGTAACAAAATATTGCTGCCATACAAAAACAGCCATGGTGCTTGTCAGTGATAACCAAAAAGGCGGTGAGAATGACGGTGTTGATGAAGACAACCTGAACTGAGCGAGCAGCAGTCCTCCCAGGGACGACCCGCAGATGGAGAAGCCCATGGCGATAACGCCGTTCCAGAAGCCGAGCTCCCTGGCGGTCATGTGGTGATCCAACAGGAAAAGAGGAAACATGGTCACCGCACCCTGCTCACCTGCGTACACAGCGACAGGAGGAAAAGGAGGGTGAGAGACAGAAAGATGAGAAGAGAGAGGCTGGAATGAGTTATCTGGTCAAATACACAGAATGACAGAATTTGGTGTAAAACATACAATCAATACACCATGTGATATGTACTGTATGTTTCTGACTAAGCACTACTATTTTTTACATACAGTAAATATGTGAGACATCTCCTGAGTACACACGCCTACTCCAATCACACTCAAATACAATGAGGATGTTGAACCAAACTGTTTAGCCTGCAAGACTGAACAACATGGTTTTCCTGAGATGACGACTGCAGAATCAAATACAGCACACTGACACGCAGCGCACCTAGGCCTATTCCTGGAAAGTGTCAATAATAGATGCCTGACAAGAAAAAGAATACCCTCAGTCACTTTATCAAACGGGGGCCTAGCACTTTTCATAAAGCACAAAAAGGAAAACACAACAAAAACAGAAAAACTTCCACAGATGAAACAGACCTCACAAAGACCTTTCAGTCAAAATAAAAAGTTTCTGTCAGACAGTAAGACTTTCTCTGTGTGGCGTTGAGTGTGGGGGTAATGTTCTGCTGAACATTACAGTAAAATATTCAGTGGCACCGACTATACGCCATTATTATATTAATGGAGACTGACTTCAGAAAGACAGTGGGACCAAGGAGCTGCGTGAGTGACAGCTTGGCTCCCAGACTGCTGTCAAAGACGACGCAACACAACTGACGACTCACTCACTCAGTCAGCCAGGAGACAAACAAAAATAGAGAAAGAGGGGAAAAAAAGACAGATGAAACAGACTGGAATAAAAAAAATAATAATAAGAGAAAGCTGAGAAGCTCCCAGTGATACTGAGTGTAGCGACAGAGAGCGAGTGTCACCGCTGGAACAGTGGTGTGAAAACCCAGCAGAAACGTGGGGTGGAAACTGTGGATTCTCTGTGTAGGAATCACTTGCCTCTCACTTCTGTCACGCATGTTTCACCGTTGCCAATTTACAACAGTTAAAACAGACAGGGATGACTGCGTTCAAGCTGGGCATGAAAGTTAAATTAGCCAATCACATAGGCTTGGAGCGACTTTTACTGAACATATCTACCTGACAGACAGACATGTTTCGTTTCTCTTTCAGATGAAGTAAGGTGATAAACGAGAGAGAAGAGAGTGAAAGATAAATGAGGAGACAAAGAACCACCACCACTGCCAGTCTACAGAGCTCCCTCACATCACAGTAAATATACTGAACGGTATATTGCCTGCACTTTGGCTGGGCAATAAACCACATTTATCACTTTACCAATATTATGACTCTCTTACTCATCCACGTTAATTCACTGCAAACATGGTTCCTGCTTCACAAATGTGAGAATCTGAAGCTTTTCTTGCTCATGCATGATAGCGAACAGAATATCCTTGGGGTTTTGGACTGGTGCTCAGATTAAACAAGCAATTTGTACAGGTCATGTTTGGCTTGGGGAAATAATAATGGGCATTTTTTTGACATTTTATAGTCAAAGTGATTAAGTAATTAATTAATTAATTAATAGAAGAAAAAAAAAATCAGCAGATTTGTGAATGACGAAAATAATTAGATCTTCCTGTTGAGCCCTAAAATACTGAAAACACTGGCATAAAAAAAGATTCTGACGATGCACCAATAGTTAGATTTGGCACTGATTAACCTTACTTCACCTCTGAGGAAAAGACTAGAATATTACGTGCAGATTGAGCGATAGTTAATCCTTGGAACTGAGCCCTCAGAGGAAATAGGAAGCTGTTTGTATTGATCAGATGAAAGGTTGCGCAAATAAACAGTTAAACAAGATTCTTCTGGTGAATATGACGCATAATGCAATTATAGAAAAAAAATATTTTGACAGCAATGCAAGTAAATTTAACATTAATTAACTAAATTTTTATTAGTAGCTCTTCGTAATATTAGACATGACATTACCATCACTCCACGCACCCAGTGGGAGCTGCACTGATACACTTACACACTCTCTGTGCATTATTCACATTATAATCTGTCATCCTCTGTACTGAACTGTTCTGAGTTGCATCAACTGTGCAGTAACCATATTAGTCATAATAAAGTAAACATTGGCAGCAGCAGTACCCATGATGCCTGGGTTGTTTACCCATGGTTCTGTGCTCCCGTGCCTGTCTGCCTGTTGTTTAGCTCAAAGCTCCGAGCTTTCACAGTCCTGCCTTCAACTAATTATTTCTTTAAAGAGGGGGGTTGGGGGAGGGCGTGCAGACAAACACAACCACGCTGATTATTCCTTTCTATAAATATTCTCAAAGCAACAATTGTCCATTTCAGCAGGGATTTCATTAGACATCCGCAAAGATTAAACAAGCAGAGTGGAGGGGAAGGCGGAAAGGGGGGAACAAGAGTGAAAGGGGGGGGGGGGTAAATGTGATAGAGCAAGGAGAAAGAAGGAAAAGTGGAGGACTAAGAGAAAGTAAGTGATAGTGAGAAAAAAATGAATAAAGAAAAGGCAGAGAGAAAGGGCAGAAGGTAAAAAGGAGGAAAAAAGAGAAGTACACAATGAGATGTAATGCAGGACATGACAATCATAATGCATTTATTTAAAAAAATAAGAAGATGCGGGTTAAACATGACTGGAGAGATAGGAGAGCAGCCAGGGATGGAGACAGCTAAAGACAGAGGAAGAGGAGGGGGGCAGATGAACAGAGACATTGTTAGGAGGTTAGTGAAGGGGAAACAGAGGAGAGATGGCAGGCTCAAAGAAAACTCTCTGTTTATGTTTACTTTCGGCTCAGAAAGACAAAGCAATCCAACATGAGGAGAGAAAGTGACAGACAGAGGGGAGGCAAAGTTATTTTATTTATCCCAGTTATTTAAAGGTGCTTCATGACAACATCAATCAGACCAGATTGACTAGACTTGCAAGCAAGTATGGCAGGGTCCAGGCCCACTGACACAAAGATATAGAGAGGAGAGAAATAAACCAATTTAGTATTAAAGGCCCCATAAACCTTTTTTCTTGATCAGCTTTTTCTGTGCGCACACCTGGTGAGTCAGATTACCTGAGTTTTGACTGTTAAACTCTTACTAATACATTAGTATAGGGTTGGTAACATGGATTTCACTAGAAATCTGCTGTTATCTTTGCAACATGTTTGGTAGGTTTGATGGCACAAAACAGAAAGAGGTCAGAGGTCACTGAGGCAGCAGTGCAGACTGAGCTAAAGCTACAGTTTTTCAAAACCCAAAAAGGGACAATGAGTAAAACACAACATGTTTGTCATTTTCAGCAAAGCATAAGACACTTAGCAAATGTAGCATCATCTTTATGAGACAACTGTTTCTAATTTTCTATAAAACACTAACACAAACAGTACAAACAGTTTGACACGGAGTTTCTCATCTTGGCCGGTCTCACTGGTTTTAGGGAAGTCATTCCAAGTCACCACAATTAGTTTTATATATACATGAACATGCTAAAGTTTGGGCACCCCTGGTCAAAATTTCAGTTACTGTGAAAGATGATTTCCAAAAGTTATAAAGTTAAAGATGATAATACTTTAAGCAAAACATATTTGTTTCCATCTTTTACTGTTTCAAAATAACAAAAAAAGAAAAGGGCACGAAGCAAAAAATTTGGCCACCCTGCATGATAGGAACTTAGTAACACCTCATTTGTGTAAGATTCTGGACCGTCTTGTGTTTGTGTCTGTGGGTGTTTAGGATAATTCTTCTCTTGTAGAAGCTATCCTCTTTTCATCTTCAGCTGTTTTACAGACAGTGTGATGTTAGCTTCCAGAATTTACTGTTATTTAATTGAATCCATTCTTCCCTCTTCCAGTGAAATGTTCCCAGTGCCACTGGCTGTAAGCCTGATCGATCCACCTCTGTATACACTGTAACAGTTGGAGAGGTGTTCATTTCAATGAAATTCTGCACCCTTTTTTTCTCCAAACATACTTTCGCTCATTGAGGCCAATAAGATCTATTCTAACTTCATCAGTCCACAGGCCTTGTTTCCAAAATGCATCAGACTTGTTTAGATATTCCTTTGCAAACGTCTGATGCTGAACTTTGTGGTGAGGAGGCAGAAAAGATTATCTTCTGATGACTCTTCCATGAAGGTTATAATTGTGCTGGTGTGGCTGCACAGTAACAGAGCACCACCCCTCCAGCGTCAGTGAAATCTTCCTGAAGTATTTTTGGAAAAAGCAGTTCTCTTGGAAAGTCTTCCAGACCTCAACTTCACCTCCACTGTTCCCATCAACTGCTATTTCTTAATTACATTACAAACGGACGAAATGGCTACTTGAAATGCTTTGCTATCTTCTCTTTCTCCATCAAATATTTCAATTTTCAGAGCGCTACCCTGCTGCTTAGAGGTGCCCATAGCTGCCAATTGTTGAGGCTTGATATAAAATTTTGAAATTTGCATCACCTTGCCTTTCCTAACAATGACTTTGAACAAACCATTGCCCTAGCAAGCTAATTGAGGTTTTGGTAAAAGTTAACTGAGAGCTCAAATCTCTTGGGGTGCCCAAACCTTTGCAAGGTGCTCCTTTCCTTTTTTTACTCTTTACACAAGCTATATGTTAGTTTTGCTACTGCTGTATATCCAACTCTAACACTGACAGCTGTTTATTTTCTTGCCAAGAGCTTCAGCCATTGTTGCGTTTGCAAGACAAGAAGTTATAATAAGCCCTCTAAGCAATGCTACTTCTTCAGGGCAGACTGGACGCTACATTGACTTGGTATCAAAAAGTGACAAGACGGGCCGACAAAACCAGGGCAAGATGGAAAAGAAAAGTGATAGAAATAGAAGGAAAACAAGAGGGTTTCTTTCCACCATCTATTATGTGGTAAAAAAAAAAAAGTAGGGTAGATTACTGGAGACAGCTCTTTGTTTGACATACACCTTGCAATGTTTCTTCTACTGGTAAGTTAACAGCAGTTTATAGTTTACGAACTGCTGAACTTACAAATAGCTCCTTACACCTTACGCCTTTTGGAGATCTGTGCATCTTCTAGTCACCTAATTCACAGTCACAGAAATTTAGACCAGTGCCCAAACATTTTTATGCCACTGTACATATATATATATATATATATATATATATATATATACGTGTGTGTGTGTGTGTGTGTGTTATAGAAGGGGGTTGGGTGGAAGTATAGAGAGGAATCAGAGTGGGATAAGAGTGAGATGAGGGTGAGAGGTCGACAAGGACACTGGGGTCAAATCCTAACCTCCATGCTGCAGCTTAGACAAAAGAGCCAGCAAAGCAGGAGAGATCACTGAGGACACCCACTCACCCTGCAGAACAACATTATCACTCCCTGCAGAGAGCCTGGTAAACAGAGACAGGTTTATACATACTACATGTTTTAGCACAACACACATATATAAAGGCCTATGTGCAAACACATGAACACACACCTTTCAGTGCTTTAGGCTGCCTGAGGACAAAACAGTAAACAGAGCCTTGTCCATACACACTTTCACAATGTCCTATGCATATTAGTCTACGGAATAACTCACACACACACTAAGGGTCCCTGCAGATCAATGCAGATGTCAAGAAGCTCTCTGTGTCGTTCGGGGCTCATGAACATGGGAACATGCACTCTATAACAAGGTAGAAGCAAATCAACCCCTATTTCTCCACCCATCCCAAACCTGCTAGATTACTGGGTTGACTGTTTTTTGCCTGTGTTTTAGGTTCTGAGAAATTAGGCAAAATGAATATTCATTCTGGGTCATAGAGCAAATACACTGTTCCCATCATTCAATGATTTGCAGCTACTTCAGAACTACAGAGTCTTTTCCTATAATACAAATAGTGACTTATGATAAAATTTCCCATTTTTTCCCACCAATCTACACTCAATAACCCTAGACACATCTCAAGGATAATTGAAGCAAAGAGGATGCACCTGACCACTATATGGAGGAATATGCAGTTTTTTTTAATTTGAGGAAAATAGTTCTACAAATATTATTTCCACTTTGTCAGTATGGGTCTTTGAGTGTAGATTGATGGGCAGGAATGGCAATTTTATCCATTTACAATTAAATGTATGACACAGCACAGTGTGCAAAAAGATCTTAAAAAGGCACAATCCCATCTAAATATGAACAAAACAGTTGCCAGACTACAAACATTATAGGATTGGGACTTACTATAAGTCTGAAATGGACAGAGATGGTGTTCAAACACATAAAACTTATTAAGTGTTTTCTAATGTTATTAAAAATATTGTTTAAATCGGTTATTTAATTTGAGTACACAAACAGGCCCATGTTATCAATTATTATCTATCGGAGAAAACAAATACTGCTGATTTTCTGATCATTAAACCAGACATAGCAACTTACATTTGGAGTAAGCTCATTAACTGAGATTTATGTGGTAAAAAAACAGGGTGAGAATATACTTTTATTTATTTATTTTTTAATAGGGTAGATCTTGTACCTATGCGTCAAAGCATGGACAAATGTGTTTTTTTCTATTGCCATTTTGCTCCCCGTCTCTCTCAGGGCACCATGTGGTGGTTGTTCATTAATTCATCCCCTCCTTCAGCCTCCCTCCTCGCGGTCCCTCTTTTTCCCTCTGGAAAATACCCCCCACTCCCTCCTCAAGTTTCCCTCTTGTCTCATTCCCACTCTTCCACCTCCCTTCAGCTCTAAGAACTCCATCACCTCCCCAATCCCATCATCATCCGCTCCTGGTAACTTCTATGGAGTGTTTCTGCAGACTGGACGACAGGTCTCAAGTCAACAGAGAGCTGTTGTGCGTGAGTCTGTGCATATTTATTTGAGTTTAACGCAAACATTTTCAATATGCAGTTAATGATTTTAAATGTAGTTTCCATTCCACTGTCCTCTTCTAATAAACGGGAATATTTTCCACCCATTCTAGTCAATATGCATATTAGGCCTACATAACTAAAACAGTCCTACAGAAACCTTCCATTCATAAAGATTAAAGGGTATTATTATGGAGGTTGTAGCTGATGGTGGTGATTGTGTTGTATTGTCTCATACTGAGAGATGTTTCTAATAATTTGCTTGCCACATTTATATCAAGGAGATTTACCTAATACCTAACTACCCTTACCTAATGTGCCGACAGCGCTGTGTATTTTTGTCATTAATTCTTACAGCTGTCGTTTCAGAGGGAAAGGTTAAAGGGGAGTATTTGAACAAAGCTTCTCTTTTTCTGTTCATCCATCCATCCCGTCGTCCACCTGGTCAATTCCCATAGAAAGCCACCAACTCCTCTCACCATCATCTACATCGCTTGTCAAACATACACAGCTACTGACTACATGCCTTTAAAAAGCACAAGCACTGATGTGTGCAGCGCTGCAGCATGACTCACACTAGTGATGTGTAGTTAATTGGAAATAACAATATTAAAGTAATTGAGATTTGCCAATGAAAAACATGTTAGTTTGAAGAACTCAAGGTGTTGAGATAGATGACAAAAGAGCAGTAAAATAATTAAGTTCCTCAAATTTTCAAATTATAGTAATTAACACTTGAGTGTGCAATATCTAAAGATAATAAAGACTTCCATTTTAGATATAATTGCTCAGTGTTTTAGCAACTTCACATGCGAGCACAGAAGTAAACAAGGCTTGTTTCTTCACATATGACAACAACAGGACATTAAAATGTTTCTATCAAACATTTGAGCTCACATTCACAAGTCTTCCCTTGCCTCTTTTCTAGAGTTATTCCCTTATATTCCCTCTCTCACTAGTGCCTTCTTGCCTCCCCTTCACGCCCTCCGTCCATCTCTACGAATCTACCCAGACAGTTCTCCCATCTTGTATGTGGCCTCAGATGGCGCAGGGGTCACAGTTTAGACATGAGGCTCTCAGTGATTGGCCACAGTGCTGGACGCAGCACAAACTCAGAGTTCATTAGGGATAGATGAGGGAGAGGGGTCTGTGAGTGTGTGTGTGTGTGTGTGTGTGTGTGTGTGTGTATGTGTGTGTGTGTGTGTGTGTGTGTGTGTGTGAAAGGGGGGGTGGGGGTTCAGACAAGCAGATCACCAGTCTCACACAAACATATCCACACACCCCTTGAACAAAAACAATACTGTCTCACATAGGCAATTACGCTGGCACATCCAGGCCTAATCTAAAATATTACACAATCCTTTGCTCCAAAGGTGGAAAGTATTTAGACTATTACAAGAGGAAATGCTAACAAGTGACAATGCTGTTAATGTATCTACAGAGCTCAATCACGGCACAGAAAACCCAAAGAGTAATTATTGTTGTAATCATGAACATCAGCCGATAGTGTGTGTGTGTGTGTGTGTGTGTGTGTGTGTGTGTGTGTGTGTGTGTGTGTGTGTGTGTGTGTGTGAGACAGGGAGAGTGTTGGGGGCTGCACCCTAGACAGATTAGGGGGTCCAGCCAACCTTCATATTTTGTCTAGTAGTGTCGTCTGCTGGGGCTCATCCGATTACTGAGCCACCCTTAACACTCTTTTAAAAAACACATACGCACGCACGCATGCACACACACGCACGCACGCAGGCACACACACATTTTAAAAACAAAGGCATATACATTCATGAACATCCACAAGTAAAGACTATGCAAATGTGAGGAGACAATTATATCCCCACCACCCACGTACACATAAACACACATCAGCGTGATGCGTCGTCTTCCATTTCAGTTTCTGAACGCCACAGACACAAAGACACTCTAATCCTTACATAATCCCCTTCTGCTACCAAACACCAAACTCTGGTCATATCAACTCTCTCTCCCACACACACACAAGCCTGACTGCTTCAAAACTACTTTTCATATCTTACTTTCTTACTGGCACTAACTCATTCACATAAAAAACTGTCTGCATGAATTTGAAGGCAGACTATGAAACTTTTGCTGAGCAGCGGCCACTGTGGCCCCAAGTGGCAACTGCTACATAGTGATAAATATTAAAACAGTAGCACAAATAGAAAAGAGACAGAAAGTCAGCAAATTGACTCGGTATCCAACAAAATCTATCTTAAGTTTGCAAACATTAACTAATATTAGCCACTATATGCTACTGGGCATACCAGACCACGTAAGGCTGTAGCAGCAAAAACCCTGGGTGCATTGAAATGAATAAGGGTAGTTTTATTGCTTATGAATTCAAGTTTTAATTTGCAAGGGGAAAAAAATGTGTTCTCAATTCTTTCATAAGTTACATAGTCTGCAATCAAGCTAACATTGTATTCTCGTTAAAGTGCCTTGAGTTTATACATGTGTAACTCACAAAAACAACTGTTTTATCCAAGCAGGGCTGTATTTTCCAATGTGCATTCAGGACCTGTTCAGACATGATAAACTGCCTTGAAACAATTTCCCTCCCAATCCTCTTCAACACACTGATACATGAGTTCAGTCCTCATGGATGTATCAACAGAGACATCTAGTGGTCATCTCTGGGCGTTACATGAAGGCAGGAAAAGGGAAGCATTTGCCAGAAATTTAACTTTTCATTGGTTCAAGGATTTTTTTTCCATCTAGTTTGTGACCAGAATTACATAAAAACTGATAAACTGATAAATCGGTGTCCCATTTCCCTGAAGATGGGACGGGAGCTCTGCTAATTCATTCTTTTCTGCGCATTTTCTTTCACCTCTTTTTCTTCCTTTACTGGGCTCCTGTGATGATCATTCAAACTCAACATGATAAGACCTGCTACAGTTAGTTGATTAATCAACTACTCAATCTAGAGAAAATTACTTTTAAGTTACCACTACTTTGATAATTGATAAATCGTTTTGGTCATTTATCAAGCAAAAACCCCAGTCATCCTTTGGTCTTCTAGCCTCTCCAACGTGAGAATTTGCCACCTTTCACCATTTTATATCATTGTAAACATAAAATACTTAAGTTTTTGACTGTTCGTCCACCAAATAAGACATTTGTTTTGTGACATTTACAAGTCAGAGAATTAATATATAAAAAATATATAAAATATAAAGTTCAGCAAATAAAGTTGTTTCATTTGGACAGACAAAAATATTAGTATTAATATTAGGCCTAGTTAGTTAAGATATAAAAGTATAAATTAATCATATTGTAGTTTTCAGTATTTGTTTAATTTGAGTCTGTGCGTGCATTTTGATCACACTCACCCAGTTTGTACGTCAGGACATACAGGACTGTCCATGGTGTGCCAGGTACTGCCAGCAGCTTCCTCCACACCCTCCATGGCCTCATAGCATCCATTCCCTGCCCTCCTCTCCTGCTGCCATCTGCCTGCTGGCCCCTCACAGTCTCATCATCCAACACGGGCCCCCCCCACACAAACAATGCCACGCCTGCATACACAAAGGTCAGCAGCATGAACATCCAGCTCCATCCAGCCACGTCAATCACCGCCAGCAGCCCGCCTCCAGCGAACACCGACCCAGCTTTGTAGCCCACAACTTGGGCTGTGTTGCCCAGCCCCAGCTCCCCACGACCTTTCAACAACCCCACTGCAGCCCCATCTACAGCAATATCCTGGACAGAGGCCAAGGTGTTCATGGCCAGCAGGGTTCCTGCTACTCCCCAGATATGTGCCTCTGGAGCCAGGGCAGCACTGGAGAGGCATGTCAGAGCCAGCCCAGACACTGTCCCAACCAGCCAGTGACGCTTGGTTCCGAGCCGGTCCACCAACGGAGCCCAGAGCACCTTAAGGACCCAGGGGAAGTAGAGGATCTTGGTGAAGCCGATGCGGGTAAGAGAGTGGCCAGCTCCACGCAGGTAGACTGGAAGCAGTGAAGACTGGAGACCATAGGGGATGCCCTGGACAAAGTACAGCAGGCCCAAAAACACTAGTTTGTCATTCATGATCTACCTCCGAACGTGACCCTCTCACTGAGCAGACAGTGCAGTGGTCCATTGGTCAGGTCACTGTCATCATTCTGATTAAAGGGGAAAACTGCAACTGGAATGGCTGACCCAGATGAACTGACTGACCTGAAATAAACAGACAGAGTGTGGTGGTTATTAAGGGTTATTGATGCTGAACATATAGTAATGTTGAAGAAGATACGTGGTGGCTAAAAACTCTCACAGCTCCTGCGGGCAGCCTTAAAAGGACTTGTCTTTACATCTGTTTTAGTGCTTCTCTGCCCAGCTCAGTTACCAATAACGTTAACCTGGCTAACGTTAGCCCCCTCAAAGTCAAATGACACATGGAAATAAACATGACAGTATTGTGGTGACCACATCTGATTTCATCATTTAACCTATACCAAAACACTAATGTGACTTTACGTCCCTGACACTCTACTGACAGATGTAATAGTTAAGTTTGTTGCAAAACTGACTGACTAGCTACCGTTAGCTAGCTAGCTAGCTGTCATGCTAAACGTAGTATGCGAGCAGCTTTAAAACCCATTTGTACAGAAACACAGGATGATCTGGGGAATTATTGCAATGAGAAAAAATTGTTCCGTATCTGTTATGACAGAAATTTTAACACATACTGAGAAAGAAAGTTGGTTAGCCTAGCGATGGCTAACTGATGGCTCCGCTTGTTTATAGTTGTGGTCTGAGCTATGAGGTTGCCAGATACTGACAGAAATCCCTCTTCTGCGGATGGCAAACCAAGTAGGCAGAGAGGGCGCCAGATTTCACTGTCCCATTGCGACATGTTTCATTTCTTAGACTTTCTCAATAATTTACATGCCATTACACACCCGGGAAATATATTTATTACCCAACTTGACTAGCCTCCACCCTTACCACACGGTATAAAATGGCTATGTTCATGTACTCATTCTGGCTGATGTGTTATTTAGGGTATATAATTGTGTGCATTTATAACTTCTGGGATGTGTAGATATACAGTGCATTGTACCAAAAAATGCGATTGTCTGTGATTGTCACCATGAAGTGTTTTATAATGCGAAATAATTTTAATTGTGCATAAAAATGAGAGAATACTAAATTTCATAGATTTGCTAAACATTTTTCAACAAAACTTTAGTTATGTGAGGTGTGAAAAACTGAAACAGCACAAATAGGCCTTCATACAAAAAGCTTTTATTTGCAGAATATCCGAGCTCCTTCAGCGTTACTTCTGCAACTAACATTGTTGGCACGTGGAAGTATGTGTCCTTCATGAACTGTATAGTGTCTGTTTGGAGCTACAAGGTGATTACTGACTATAGCTTCCTTTCAAGCAACAGATATGAGAATCTAATGAGTGTAAGGATAAAGATCACATGTCCACTAGAAAACTGCAGGGATAAGAGTGCTGCAAGGAAAGGATAGAAAATATCTGTTGAAGCAGTGCTCGTTCCATGTTAAGCTCATTGCTGTTAATATGTCCTATATGTCATGACAGTCTCAAAGAGAAAAGACTTGTCTTGTCAGGTCTCCACAAGAACATAGGGCACAATATGTGTCAAGAGATTACAGGTCATTTTCCACAGCTCTACATGGTAGTGGATCTTTGGTCACATGAGCTTTTATGCAATTGATTTGCTCTTAGTTTTCACCCCCACACAGAGCCAGCAGAATCTTCTCGTAGTCTCCTTTAGTGTCATCCTGAAGGGAAAAAAGACAGTCAGTAAATCACTAAACTGTTTACATTTTTCTCTTGTTTTGTGAATCCTAATATGTACACCAAAACAAAAAAGCAGAGCAATTCTAACACTGAGGATGGCTTTGTTGTCATTATCTGTGGCAAGATGTTTGCTCACCAGAATATCCTGGTAGAGCGCTTTGCCGTAGTTTTTCTTGTACTCATCCTTGATCCGTTTCATGTCGATTTCAGAGCGGCTCACCATAATGCGGGTCAGGATATTCTTGCGGGTACCTTTACCCTGATGGACAGAAAAGTCAGCCGTGAAACACCTTGGGTAGCAGGCATAGCATCCTGCATGCATTATTTATTTATTCATTTTGTGAGTAGTGACCTATACACACTGTACCTTCATGGCCAAGTAGAGCTTCTCGGCAAAGAACGCGGACCTACTTCCAGCACACTTCACTGTGGTTATTTAAAAAAAGAATGGCTCATGTTCAAATCAAGTCAGTGAATAAATCACTAGTTGAACAAATGCTCAGGTAATAAAGTTAGAGTAGAGCGTTGTGCCTTTACCTACTGCAGTGAGACAACTCTCAATATCTCCTTTCATCTCCAGGTCGATAGCTTGGGCCACGTCCACTTTGCTGTACTTTGCGTACCTGTCAAAGACTGAAGGAGAGGACGTCATGGAAGAGTGTTAGATCTGACTGGAATAAACAAACAGGAAGAAGTCAGATGTTACTTAACGAGGCGGTCAGCCATCTAACCTTTACGAAGATGAGGGGCACTCCTGGTGGTGAGGATTTCAATGAAGGCAGAGCAGTCTTTGCCCTTCCTCCCCTCACCGGCCTCGTACAGAGCCCTGGCATCACTGTCAATCAGCTGCTCAGAGACTCCTTCAGTCCTGCTGGCCTGTGACACACAGAGACAGAGCAACGTCACTGTGTTGAACCCAACTGAACTGGGTCCAGTGTCTCTTTAAGACAGGAGAAGTATAGGGAGGGAGGGTCTGGAATGACCAAGGCATCATACTTATTGTACTTTAGTTTGCTGTGTGACACTGAAGCTTATTTTTCAAACTGTCATTGGCAGCATCTTAGTGTGAATGGAGCAAGATAATGAAATGAGATTTATGCTGTGCAAGTCGATTAGGACCAGTGATGTCATGTCCCTATTTCAGAGACATAAAATAATTAAAAAATACCTATATGCTGGTTGCTGGAATGCTCAACACTTCAGCCACACATTTTACTAAATTTTTTTTGTGCATGAAAACTGAAAGAGCAGTATAGGCAAGAATGATATCATATTCCCTAATAAATAATGATCTGTCCCGCAAACAGTGTAGAAAGTTTGTGTGTGTGTGTGTGTGTGTGCATGCGAGCGTACGTGCGTGTGTGTGTGAGATTGTTTATCTTTAATAAACCCGTGTTACTCTAGCAGCTACAGTAGGGAGTGGTATGTTGCCTCAGAGCTTGAGGGCAATTGTCGTCATTTTTGTTGTTGTCTTGTTTCGTCATTGCTAGATGTCTCCTAAAACTCCTGTATTAAGTACAGAATGCAAAACACAGAATGAGACAGAAAGAAGACGTGGAAAAACACACATACCTTGCAGAGTGCAAGGAGAGCAGTCTTGAAGTCTCCGCTGGTGTCAGACTTGATGTCGTCCTCCAGGTCCTTCTTGTATTCTTAGCAAAGAAACCACAGTGGGAAGACATAAAATGAATGTTCAAAATGAGAAAACTGTGTTTCAGCAAGTCCATTTCTGATGTGTAAACTTTCTTTCATATCCCCGAGGCTGTAACTTCCCACTGTCACATGTCCTATCACTTCTATTTCCAAACTCTAGCTTGATGAAACTGGAGCTTGTTGCACACACCCTCCTTGTAGGTTTTCTTTATATCCAGGATCTCTCTGTTGGTCCGGGACGCCAAAATCTCAATCAGGGTGTTCTCGTCTGTGCCCAGACCCTGAGACAGGGATGCATGGATACAGATTGAAGCAGAGAAAGACCACTTATTCTACACCAGTATAATTCAAACAAAACACACCTTGTTCCCGACTGTTCAGGAAATGATACATGAATACGTGGAAGTGGGTGGATATCTCGATGCACCAAAAATAACAGATGATGGTGAGGTCAAAGCAGTCGCCCCAGATGTGTTCACATCCTCGGGTTTAAATGGTTTGAGTCGTTTTTATATTTATATCAACGTTCATTGTAAGTTTGTATTTGTGTGATTGTGCACCTTCATAGCCAGTTTCAGCAGCTGGGCATCATACTGGGAAGGTGTTTTGAGCAGAGCCAGCACCACGTCCTCCAGATCTCCCTTCAGAGCGCTCTTCAGTGCTGATTCCAGAGGCTACGAGGGAACAACAACCCATGTTGTAAATTTAGTGTTTGAGAGCATATGATCATGTGCATAACTGCACTATGGATGTGTGTACAATCTTCCTGCTATGAACATCTCATTACCTTGCCACTGGCCTGCTGGTAAGCCTCTTTGATCTGCTGTCTCTGCTCGTTGCTCCTTTTCACCAGAATTTCAATGATGGTGTTCTCATCCACACCTGCAGAGAGAATCGTGATCATTCTGCATTCGTACGACAGAGACAAATATTCAATCCTGCTGAGATTTTAACCCTAACAGTATTTGTACTCCAGTGTGAGGGCCCACACAGAGATGTGAGGTAACCTTCTACCACAGGCAATGGCACTGTTTGTAGTCATGATGCATGATGGCCAGCAGAGGGTGTTAAGGTTATTCTCACAAACGCTAGCCCTTCATATTTGAAGGAAAGACACATTGCAAAGCCAGAACATGTTCACACACGCTCCAAAGCTTCTCTGTGAGGGTTTTTAAGTTCACCTTTTGTCTTGATGGCCTTATCCAAGACTGCTGCATCTCCGTTGGGGCTGAAATTGGGTGCCGCCGTCACTGTTCCCTCGTTCTTTAGGACCTGAGTGACACAATACTTTTAATAATTTATATTTTTTAGATGCCTTGAGAGCAAAATTGCTCTTTAAGAAAGTCAAAATCACAATTTTGTCCCCTTACACATCGCCTGCATTAATCCTCCGTCTTTAAACATACCAAAGACATAAAAAAGATACTTGTGGCAGATTTTATTACATCTGTGGGCACTGCCCTGTCTGTCTCTGCCCCCTAACCTCTATGCCTCCAGTGGCCATTACAGTGCCATTTCAAATGCCTGTGCACACCCCTGTTGGACTGTAGTGAACAATAACAGCAGAGCGGAGGCACAGACTGAAATCATGCAAGACCTTAAGCAACTTTCCCATATTTCACTTTAAGAAACCAGGGAAAGCAGAAGTAGCATTTTGTTCTGTTTGCAGAGTTTATAAAAGGGAGGGGTGAAAATTCCTGCCTCCATGAGTCACACACTCACAAGACTTAGTATGGTCATTTTTGAATAAAATCATCATGATCCTGACAGCCTTTCACTTTAATAAGACTTCTCATCTTATCTCCCTGCTCCACTCCTTTTTCCTTCCCTTTATCTACCCTTCAAACTTCCCACTCATTCATTCTTTCCCCCTAAAACATCTTGTACACTTCTCTCCTTCCCTCGCTCTAAACTCTGCCTGATACATTTTTTCCACTCGAGCATACCACAGGATGAGAAGTAAAAAAAGGAAAAAACAGGGTGGTTGGCCTTAGCAACTGGAACAGAACAACAGCGTTACGTACTGAGTCATCGGGCATGCCCAGATAGACGGTCTGCTGCAAGAAGGCTTGGATGAAAGACATGGTGGGACTGTTGTAGTCTGTCTGTCTGAAAAGAGAAGGAGAAGAGAAGAGAAGAGAAGATGTCAGTACTGATGTGATCCAAACATGAGTACCTAATGTAGCATGAGATGTTTTGTTAAGAAAGTAGCCTGCAAGTCTTTTGTGAGAAAGGACAGAGGACCTAAGGATAAAACAAGCACAATGGACACACTGTAGATGGTATTTAAAGAAGAAATTCTCCCTCTTTTATCGATTCTACTTCAGTAAAGTTCTCATCTCTAATCAGTTCTAAAAGAGTTAGCAAGAGAAAGAAAGAAACTGTTTGTTTTTCCTACAACCTCTCCTAGAGAGCAAACTCTGCATATTTACTGTAGGTTTACATTAGGTGGTTTTCCATAATGCCAAACGTGGTGAGGCTGCCTGGCCACACCCACGTTAAACTCTGAGACGGATACGATCATTGGAGGGTAGCTCACAGTCCAGTCTCACTTAATGTGATAGTGCTGGTACTGAGAGACAGCTCTGCTGCACACTGAAACCAGCTCAACACTTCACTTTCGCCAAATGTGTAAATCCACAAAAAGAAAATTGTCGCCACTATTTTCTCCAACCACACCCACATAGGTTGCATCAATACCTTGCGTAAGAGAAGACTTAAAGCCACTGGATCTAACGCCCGACTTCAACAAAGTCTCAAACTTAAAGATGGAGTCGTGGTTTTAGATTTTTAAGGAAAGAGAAAGACTTACCGCGAGGCCTTAGTGGGAAGAAGTTTGTATGACTGAGTTTCCAGGGGCGTTGTAGGGCCAGAGAAAGTATATTTATACCCATGATAAACCCCACCTAGTAACGGGTCCAGCCCATCCCACCCTCCACACAGCTGCCATTGGATTGAACCGCTGCCTGCCACAGCGGAACTCCGTCCAAAGTGCGACGCCGTGCGTAACAACTCACAGCAGCAGCAGCAGCAGCAGCAGCTGCTTCCTCCTCCTACAGCAGATTTCTAACAGTCATGTTGCTGACTTGAAAACACGCGCTGACCCAGTGCCAGGTCGTAATCTTTCATAAAATTGGAGTTCACGTGTAAAATCACTGATATACACCGACAGAGTGTCTGTGACTGAGGGAGCGGTGTTAAGATGATTCACTGTACTGTGCTTCTTTGTACTTCTTGTGCGGTTTTAATGCAGTAGGCCTACCCCTTTTACGTTTGTTTATTTCGATGTTTAATTTTCTGCCGTTATTATTATCCATTCTATTATTTTTTTTTACGTTTCCAAGCTTCTTATTTTATGGATGGACTGTGTGATTTTGTTGTTTCCTCAACATTTAGACATTTCAATATCACATTTAAAAGTTTATATAGAAAAAGTACATGGTGTCTTTTAATGAATACAGGCCAAGTGATTACTGATCATTTTACTAACTGAAAACTTTTAGCATAATTGTTAAAATATTGCTCCCTCACTCAGTATCTGTGGCCCATATGCTTCTATTTATGTGTTTGGTGGAAGCCCAAGTGAAAGTAACTCTTACATAACTCTTATATAAACCAAGAGTTTATTTGTGTTGTGTTCAGGGCTCTGTTTGCAAACATAATTGTTCCACAGGTAATGTGTTCACTGTCCACAGCATAAGAGACGGTTTGATGTTCCTGCTGTTCCATTAGTAGTGTATCTCTTCCTTTTTGAGATTCCTGCTCTTATCTCTCCCCTCGCAGAAAATGTCATCAGCCTCCTCAAATGAATCCACAACCCACTGTATCTCTGTATGTGGACCCTCTTATCTATACAACTGAACAAAGACCACCTTATCATCCCTCAAAAAGAGTCTGCCTTCGGTGTGATGAGGTAATGAGTGTCTTTAAGGTGTGGCATGTTGTCATGACAGCACAGTCGGGGCCTGACGCTACCTGCGGGCTGCATGCCTCAACAGAGTGAAGATACTGTCACACCTTTGAGATTGTAACAGCCAGGGTAATGACACATTTAACTGATGACGACATTATTTTAACGCATTCATCTCACTGTAAGAAGTTATCTAAACAATCAAGACTTCACAGGCCGCCAGTGAAGTCAATAAAAACTTCTGTCATGTGTGCATATGTGTTTAATGTTTTTTTTATTTTTTTTATTATTATTATTTGTTGAAGTTGTTGTGCATTTCACACTAAAGTGACACTATACATCCACAGGGGAATCAGGTCAGGGCAGGGTTTGGATTGTGCAAAAGGAAGGCGGGGGCAAAGCTGCAATTTCATTAAAGTGGCATCACGGGTAGATTTATCTTTAAGCGAGGTGTGTTAAACAGATGCTCAAGCTGTGGTCCAAATGTTCCAAATGAGTCTGTTGGTCTAAAAAAGAAAGGAAATCCTCATAGAAGGGCCTGGCCATGAATAACAGGGAATGAGAGTGTAATACCTTTATGACCGTGAAATTGATTTCTTTTTTTTTTTCACAATTACTTCTTTAGAAAGGTTTATAGACACAGTACCGTCACAACAAACCTGCATTAAGATAATTTCCTCACACTCTTCAGTGCAGTTCACCTGGATGTAGGTGAACCTATTTCAGGCTCATTCCCTGCACCCAAAACAATTGAGAAAAAACAAGACAGGCTGAGTGAAATGAGTGTGTGTATGAACGATGTGTACGCGTGTGTCTTAGTCTGTGTGAGGCAGCTTCTAGTTACAATCTAAATCTTACACATGGGAAACCTGAGGACTGTTTGGGGCATCTTTTTACCAGCAGTCTCTGTGGGGTTTCAGCCAGTACCTGTTGAAACTCCATCTCTGCAGGTTTAATATTTAAAGACTGTTGAGAGTTTGGTTCCCCTTAGAGATCAGGATCGACGTGTCCTCGCGCTCCTGGTCAGCACAGCAGCACCCAAACCTCCCTGAAACGCACTGAAGGGATCTGATCTGCTCCGAGACCAGGTAGGTCAAGGTTTTTTTTTTTTTTTTTTTCAGTTTTGTCATGTTTTCTGCTTATTTGAAAGTGAATGTGCTTTATGATTAATTCATTCAATTCGTAGTTTGGCAGTGTGGCTCATTTTTCAGTGCATTCAAATCACTTTGTTTATCAAAAGAACTGGCGTTGTGCCAGTTCCTGCCGAGTGAGATGTAAGATTTGTTCTTATATAGCGCTGTGAAATCAAGGAAACTGAAAATAAACCCGCAAATTAAACTTTGGGATTTTCATTTTTTCCTGTGGCGAAGCTCATAGCTTATAGTAGCTTGGAGAGGCTGACAAAAGGATTACACTCCCTGAGTGAATCAGCTGTGTGAGCTTTTTGACATCTGCAAATAGTTTGAGGGTTGAATAAGAGTTCATGATGCAGGTTGAAATATTTTGGGATTTTCAATTGCATATAAATTACAAATTTTCATCTGTCTCTGATCTCGGTGGCTTTAAAACGATATTAACTATCTTTTCTCTGCAGATTTTGGACGGATCAACAGAGCCAACGCAAGAAGAGCAGTGACAGCCAAAACACACTTGTATACACAATGTATGTGAACTCTTCTGGAGCTGAGAATGGATCCTATTCACTGACCTTCCTGGGAAAGAGAGTAGGGAGACATCACTCTGTGGCTCCTGCAGGCAAGCAACGTGAGTGTATAAGACATCAACACAATTCATCTCAATTCTGTGTTCATCTTTAGGGTGGTAATGACGTCCTCGTGTTCATTTCTGTATCAGATACCAGATTATAGGCTGAGGAGGAGGCTGCTCTGTGTGATGAATGTGAAGCAGGCGGACAGGTGAAGTTAGACGAGGCTTAAATATTTCAGCTGCTCGGCTGCCCCCGTTGTGAAGCAGTGGAGCGGTCAGTGTATCAGAACAAACATACCACACTGTTCCTGGCAGGGTCTGGTGTGAGATCTGGCTATGATGGCCAGCCGGGGCCGGACTTAGATTCACCCGCACATGCAGACACACACACACACACTAATAGACAGGTGTATGTACACGTATCCTAAATGACAGTAGAATTAGCTGGTGGTGACTCCAGCTGTGGCAGAAATAGATGCAGATGTGTTCTGTGGGGCCTGCATCCAGAGGTCTGTGGGTTCTTGTGAGATATGTACGGAGAAGACTGGTTTCATGCCTACACTATGTTATCCAGATGTTTCTGTTACCTGCAGCTGTCTGTTCTCCTCATCCTGCCTCCATCTTCACCCGTCCATCTCCATGCAGCAATAGTTTGCCTTTTTATTTTGAGTGAACGAGTAAAGATTATACCCTGTTCTTCATTTATTTTTCTGTCTGGACATTCAAATTTCCTTTTTAAATCATGTACATCATCTGAAAGTTTTGATGTATTTATTTATTTTATCAGGCGCCTGGGAGACCACTGACAGGTCTGGCTGCACTGAGGACTCTCTGGTGTCCTCGCGGCCCGCACGGGTCCCGGTGGCAGCACAGGTGCTGGAGGATTTACCAGGCAGCGTACCGGAGCTGAAGGATGAGAGGCCATGTCCAATAATGCACAACAGACAGTTTGACAGCACAGCAGGTCAGAGCGGTGTACTCCTCCCTACACACACATTTATGCAACCACTGAGGCATAAACTGTAGCATAATCTCTTTCAGCCTTTGGTCTTATTACTTTTAACCCCTTACTAAACTCCAACCAACACTCTGTCTGCTTTCAAGCTCATGCAGCAGATAACCTGATTTTTTTTTAATATTCCCAACTTTTCCCAGTAATTCCTGACATACAGTAATTTCTGTTTTTCTACTAAAAGGTGTTTCTGGGAGGAAGGTAACAGCATGACGGCACGCCCACATTCCTGTATGAGGAAACAAAGAGGGGAGAGGGTGGGCTGGGGACGGGTGTGGGACAGAGAGTTGTAAAATATTCAAGGGAAATGTGTCCGTATTTTAGACATACCTGGCCACAGTGATGGATTAACTTGAAAATGAAAATAAACAGGGACTAACTATTGCTGTCTTCTCATTTCATATAAACTCATAAATAACTGAATTACTGACAGTACCTACATTTTGAATGTATTTTCAGAAATAAACATGTAAATAGACATTAAACTGGCTGCTAATCATAATGGTGAGGATGTAATACCTGTTTAAAATCTATTAAATAAAATGTTAAACTGTTTTACTGAAGTTTATGTGCTTGATTTTTTGCCATGACTATTTCCATTTTAGACATTTTTGAACTGCAATAAAATGATGATAAATACATGAACATATCGTACAACATCAGTTTTTCATATGAAAAATTATGAAGGTAACAAGTTGCATGACTCTATTTTAAATATATCTATACACACTCAATTACACAAACAAACACACACACACACACACACATAGTTGAAGGAGTGACTTATGAGCTCCAGCACCCGATGAAAGTATTTCATGAGTTTGACATTCATCTGTACAGAACAATTTGATTATTTAAAAGATCAGTTTTACTTATCTGCAGCAGTGATATTTTAGATGGATATGTTTCTCAGGGGATTTTTTTTTAATAATAGCATGAAATATTGCTGGACAGAGAAAAATCCTCAAAACCTAATAACGAACCACATGTAAGTTTTTAAAACTGATTTATTATAAAATGTAATAGCACATTCACAACTTCGCAATATAATTTTGCAACATATCTTATGTTGCTGTTACTCTTGCTCTTCCCCTCCTCTTTCCTTTGCCTTTTACTCTGCTCCCTGAGCTGACTCCAACTGTCCACCAACATTTTCTTCATTGTTCAAGATGTTGTTCTTCACAAAACTCTGTGGATGAAGAGGTGGGCTGCGTTCAGGCGCTGGATTGGCGTAGATCGAAGGAAACACCCCGGACAAGAGAGCAACCCAGGTGCTGTAAAATGAAGAAATATAGTTTGTGGAGAAAGAGGAGGGGTGCTAGTGTGTGTGTGTGTGTGTGTGTGTGTGTGTGTGTGTGTGTGTGTGTGTGTGTGTGTGTGTGTGTGTGTGTGTGTGTGTGTGTGTTTGTGTGTGTGTATGCATGTGTGTGGCAGCAGTGGAAAAAGTGTTCAGATTCTTTCAGTCTGTAAGTGGTACTAAGGAAAATGCATCAATACAACAATGTAAAAGTACTCCACAACAAGTGCTGCATTCAAAACTTGACCCAAGTAAAACTGCCCTAATTTTCGCAGAACAAGTAAAAGCACTTGTTTGCCAGACAACAGCCCCTGTGGCTGATATTTCATTGCATAATAGGACATGATTAGATACTGATGCATCTCTGTGTCAAACAGCATTTTACTGCTGTGGCTGGTGGAGTTAGTGTTATTTACTCTACATTTAGGTAGAGTAGTCCAGAGGTTCCCAAACTGGGGGTTGACCCCCCTCCAAAAGGTCACAGGATGAATCTGAAAGGTTATAAGATCATTAACGGGCCTCCAACAATTATTTAGATAAAAGTGTTTGAAAAACGGTTTGATCTCAAACAATTATAAAACATTCATATTATAGTAACTAAAACTGTCAAACAGAAGAAAAATGTTCCTCTGAAATGGAGTGAAGTAAAAGTACAAGGCAGTGGAAATATTCATGTAAAAGTATATGTAGCTCAAAACTGTGTGAATGCACTTATTTAGTTTCCACCTCTGCTGTGATGGGGTGTGGAAGTGAAAAAGATAGAAACTGTGGCAGCTGAAATCAGAGAAGTGAAGCTTTCTACTGACTATCACTTTCATGGTTCTGAACTGCATGGTGATTTCCAGCATGTTATATCCGCAGGCTCGTCAGAATCACAGCTGTCAGATAGCAGCGATGCAGACCAGGCGACGGAAGAAGCTGAAGGATCACAAGATGCCAAGATCTACATCCCCTATGAGTCAGCCGAGCACTGCATCACTCAGGTAAAATGATGAGCGTCGGCAGCGCACAACAAATACTGTTTCTCATTCAGGCAATGTATTTATATTCAGAATAGAATCAGTTTTAAACCATTAGACATGGATACTGAAAAAACATTGCAGAGTGAGACAGTGAGAGCAGATAAAATAAGCTTCACTTTATTTCATGAAATGGTGACGTGTGACTTGGGGCTCTGTCCAGTTGTTCAGTGAGAGGGCATGCAGGCACACAATGAACACACTGTCAGACACTGTGTTGTGGTCTCGCTCACACTCACATGGTTAATCTGATGCTGCTACTGTGGCCCTGGAAGGCATCTCATCAGGACCATGATACTATTTTGTGTATGTGAAGTCTGTGTGTTTGTATGCACTCCACAACAGATAGCCGAGGACATGGAGGCTATGAAGAGACGACACTTGGAAATGGTGCAAGAGCTGGAAGAGAACTTTCAGATCACAGCACGAGAGACACAGGTGAGGAAGTGTCTGTGCTTGCACGTGTGCGTGTGTGTGAGAGAGAGAGAGAGAGAGAGAGAGCATGCACTAAAACATATCTAATGCAAATGACGGTGTGTGTTATCAGGAATGGACCATGCAGAAGATCAGATCTCAATACCAGAACAAGTTAAACATTCTGCGGAGGATCCTGGACCTCTACCAGGAGAAGGTGGAGAAGAAGAACGCTGACTGGGAGAGGAGAGTTGCGGTCGGTGTCGTCCGTCTTTCCTTCAGAGTCATCTCTTACTTAAGTGTCTCTTTTGTTTCAAACCAATTCCCTGTCCTAACGTCTCCCTCATCTAAATATCTGGCTTTCCCCCTGTGATGCCTGCAGCTCTCTTGTGGCACACTTTGTTCTTTCTGCTCATAAAGTTCAACAACACAGTCAAACTCTCTGACCTCTGCTCCAAACTTTGGAATTAGTTAATCAGCAATACTTGTGCACACATTGTCATCAGTATAGGTGACATATCAAAAAGTAATTTATCTATTCATCTCGTCGCCTGGCCCTGTTTCCTGCAGGCTTTGACTGCACAGAACGAGCATCTGCTGGAGGAGCAGAGAGCTGAGAGGAGGAGGAGCAAAGAGGAGACGCTGCAGTGGCACAGAGAAAAGGTGGAATTCTCTCTCTCATGTCTTCCTCTGAACTGGAGCGCCCCCCTGTGGCCATATTTCAGTATAAACCGTTTAATTTTGTTACATAATTATCTTCTCTCTCTCTCTCTCTCTCTCTCTCTCTCTCTCTCTCTCTCTCTCTCAGAGCAAAATGCTGGAACTGTTCTCCAACAGGCTGGACGTCCTGCACAGCCACCAGGCCTCCAGTGAGTCCACGTGCATGCATTCATATGCATGTGTGATCATTACATATTACACCTTTATTAATGCTCTGTGACACTGTACAGCACTGCAGGAGCTGCAAATGGCCAGACAGGAAGTAGGGAAAGTCCAAGAATTGTTGATGGTATCATCACAGGAGCAGCAGGAGGAAGCAGAGGAAGGTGAAAGCTCAGAGAACAAAGGACAACAACAGACTGTGGTGGGTTGGAGTTAGTTGCCATGGCAGTGCTGCTCATATCTCAGAACATGATCTAAGATTATAAACATGTGAACAGAAAACCAACAAAACAATCTAACCTTCTTAAGAACATGATCATATTACAAAGACATTAAACATTAAACATTAAACATGTTTGAACTGATGTATTGGATGGTAGCTGAAGTTTCAGAGGTCGATATCGCAAACATTATGCACATAAAAACAAAACTATTCGCATGGCTGGTGGTACAAAATAAGTTTTTGTGATTTGGGTGTACTGGCCTTTTGTATTTGCAGGATTGCAGTGAGTCAGATCTGCCACTGGAGGGGGCTAAAGCCCGTCTAGAGGAGCTGAGGGAGAGTTTGTACCAGAGGGAGAGAGAGATCACTGAGCTGCTGGAGGCAGAGAAGAGCCATGTCCCTCCTGTTCCTCCGCCACCCTGCAGTCTTCTGCTTCCCACTGTCATACACAAGGTGCTGTTCAACTATTAACCTATGTGTGAACTGTTAACTGTCTGCGTATTTTATTATTATAGATGTGGTTTTTGCTGCAGTAAATGCTTCATTTCTCCCTGAAAAATGATCACCCTGATTTTATGACTTTCTTGTACCAATACCATAACATTGCTTTGTTTTATTTTCAAGGCGCATGTAATCTGCAGTGCAGTGACTGAGACCAGAGCTCTGTTGGACCAGATGATTGAGGAGAATCAGGCTGCTCTGGTTGAAGCCAGACACAAACTAGACCGTCTACAAGCGGCCAAAGAAGACAGTAATGGCAAAGAGGATAAGACTTCTGACCATGAGCGGTTAGATATCATGGAAACAGTTGGCAGATATAAACAATATATGGTTTCTTATTGGTTGAAATAGCCACAGCCAGTCTCATTACAGAAGTGGCTAGTTTAAATTGAGCCAACTTTTGTATTTTCTTCATTCCTTTTGTTGTCTGAAATATAATAATCATGAAAATGATTTCTCTTCCACACTTCAGGTCATATGAATATGAGTCAAGTTTGTCATTACTACAAGCAAAAGTGAGGGAGTACGAGGTCTCTCAAGTGGCTTTAGACTGCATCAAAACTGGAGAAAGCTCCGTAACAAATGGTAAATAAGTAACTTAAATCCCCTGAATATGTTTCTTGCTAAAGCTAAATGAATCACTACATTCACTTTACATGCATCCAGCAGTCATGTTGACATGGACTGTGATTGTTTCTACATTAGATTTGACTCACTGAGTGTACAGTGCATCCACTTACATCAGTGGTTTTAATTTTTAATTTTATTTAATTTTTTTTGCTCAGATTGTGACACAGACTCAGAGTTGGATGACATCTGGGGACGAGGGACAATCCGAACCACAGAGGGAGTGAAGAGCGTCAGTCAGCAGCTCCTCTTACTGCAGGATCAGGTTGGTTTTATATCACATAGGTCAGTGTATCAGCTCAGATCAAGCCTCAGGGGTAAAAAAAAATACTGATGATAACCTCCCAGCTGCCCTGTACACTAGTAAACAACAAACTTATGTACCAGAAGAAGTATTTGTATTAACCTGTGCCACTATATGACATCAGTGGTGATCATTGTGAGCGTCCACAACCTGCTACTGGGTCATACTCCGACCTTTGACTTGACTTTTCTATGGGTTTTTAAGTTTCCGGATGCAGAAGAGGTTTTGGATTATTAAAAACTGGTTTAGCTTTCTGTTGTCATACCTGTGTGTTATCGTGCTCTTCTCTCAAGCTCAAGCAAATTAAAGAAGAGAAAAAGAAAATAATTGAGAACTACACTTCAGAAAGAACAATGAGGAAGAAGTACTACAATATGGTGGAAGATATGAAAGGTACACGTTAGCCAGCATTCAGTGTTAATGCATGGAATTAAACACCAGAAAGTGAGGCCCTCTCAGTTTAAACCTCAGCTTTTTGAGGTTATTTATGTTTTTTTTTTTAACCCCACAGGTAAAATCCGAGTGTTTTGTCGGATTCGTCCAGTGAGCAGAACTGAGGATGTGCAGGGTGAGGCCGTTGTTGTGTATAAAATAGACGATTACTCTGTCACCGTGGAAACCCCTCGTGGGCTGAGGGAGTTTCAGTTTGACAAGGTGTTCAGTGCTGAAGTGTCTCAGGAAGACTTGTTTCATGACACCTACAGGTGAGGGGTAATGTGCTTCCAAATCAGGGACTAATACAGTATGTACACATATCTACAATAACACACGTATAATGGGCACCAGATGTGTCTCGTCTGGGTTCTGATAGTTTATAGTACATCCTGAAGTTTAGGTACAAGTACTTATGTAATATATAATGTATCACACTGATGGAGGCCCCCAGATAATCTACAGATGTTTTAAAGCTCGCAGCTCAGAAATATTTTCCCCGCAGACTCATCCAGTCGGCTATTGATGGTTACAACGTCTGTATCTTTGCGTACGGCCAGACGGGCTCAGGGAAGACCTTCACCATGGTGGGGGACAAGGAGCAGAAGAATCCCGGGATCATACCGAGATCTTTTAATGCCATATTTGATATCATACGGGAGAACAGTACCAAATTCGACTTCAAGGTAACAGACCACTGTAATTAGATGTTACTGGGAGGAAAGATCTTAGATTTTACTTGAATTATGAGAACCTCCCATCAACTCTTTCCTCTTGTCTCACCCAATTTCTTCTTGTCCCTTGTGCTTCTTCATCTTTCTGCCTCAGGTTTCGGCCTATATGCTGGAGCTGTACAATGACAAGCTGCAGGACCTCTTTGTGAGCCTGGCTGGTGAGGCCCATGCACAGCCCCAGTCCCATGGGCAGGCCAGGCGGGTGGAGATCAAGAGGAACAGAAAGGGAGTTGTGTTCGCCCAAGGAGCAGAGACAAAGGAGGCTTCCAGTGCCCAGGAGCTCTACGCTCTGTTCCAGCAGGCCTGCGCCAACCGACACATCTCTGCCACCAGTGAGTTCTCTGTGCCGTGCTGTTCTGTGCCGTGCCGCCCAGTTCAAACAGTGTCCTGCTAAATGGTTTGGATTAATTGTGTTAGTTACAGTCAGTATGGCTACAGCAGCTAGGTACATCATTACTGGACGGGACGGTGAGCGGCAGAGCAGCCAAATGGTGAATCAGCAACACTGTCTTATAGGTGCACACAGGTCATCAGAGGCTGTACAGGATACACTTAATGTTTTAGTTTAACAGAGCTAGAGCCACTACAAAATTATTACTAACTATTACAACAATCTATAATCTATTGACAGTGGATACTGAAACATTTGTAAAAACCTCACACACTATATGGAAGGAAGGACGGTACAAAAAAACCCACATTTTTTGTAAGAATGTTTTTACAGGTAATTACGCTATTTTTTTCACCTTAATCATTAACAACTTGACTATAGGTGAAATGATTAGACGATTAATTGAAGTCAAGTCATTTGTCACAAAAAAACGGCATTTAAGACAAACAATTGATCAGTAATTAAAATAAATTTTAGTTGTAGCTCTAATCTTGACTACAAGTTTATTTGAGAGAAAAACTAAATTAGTGAACTTTTTTCGGTTATGTTTCACAAGAGATGAATGTGGAGAGTTCCCGCTCCCATCTCATTGTTGGAATCATGGTGGAGAGCAGGAACCAGACCAATGGGAGCGTGATCACCGGGAAGCTGAGCCTCGTGGACCTGGCTGGCAGTGAGAGAGCAGCCAAGACTGGCGCCAAGGACCACCAGCTGAAGGTTTGCATGCATATTATGTTTTTGATTGGCCCATCAAGTGACAGTAAGGATGATTGATATTTCTAATGGCCTCTTTAAATTCCCCTCTCTTCAATAGGAGGCTAACTCCATCAACAAGTCTCTGAGTGCCCTGGGTGATGTGATCTCCGCCTTGTCTGCTGAACTGTCCCATGTACCATACAGGAACAGCAAGCTGACACAGGTAACTTTTTAAACCAGTAAAGTTTAGCAATCCAGTTTGATTCAGTTGTGAAGGAATTCAAACTTTATTAACTTCAGACACAAATTATAAAAAATAGCAATGAAGTTTCTTGTGATTTCTCATGTGTGGTCATGCTAGGTCATCCAAATCTGACCTGTGCTTTTAATGTCCCTTTAGGTGATGCAGGACTCCCTGGGTGGCAATGCCAAAACCCTCATGATCGTCAACATTTCTCCTTCAGAGTGCAACCTTGATGAGACTCTCACATCTCTCATGTAAGAAACAAAGACAGAGAGAGAGAGAGAGAGAGATTATTATCATTTATTTGAATATTAACAAACTGAATAACACCTGAACCTCCTGAACCTTCCAGTTACGCAACAAGAGTGAAGGCCATAACCAACAATGCTCAGAGGAATGTGGAAAGCAAAGAGATTGCCCAGCTGAAAGAGGTGCATGTCACTATAATGTGCTACAGTTGTGTCAAAACCATGAATCTATATTTAGGATGAAACTGAAAGAATTTGATAACCCCATTGAAACAGTCATACCAACTTTATTTCTGTTTTAACTTTTCTCTGACAGGTGATCAATAAGCTGAGGTCAGGACAGACAGTGGAAGAGGAGGATGTTTGATCTGGACTACACTGCACATTGTGCACAATAATGCACTTAAGTGGTGAAATGGGATTGTTTGGACCATTTCTTGTATCTTGTATGCTTAAGCCGCAAATACTTCTGAACTGGCATTTTTGGGTAATTTAAATCATATTTAGTCACATGGAGGGATGGGTGACATCACTATAGGGCATTCAGGGCGTACAGCATACAGTGGCGGGGGGTGAGAGCTTCATGACGGTGGGTAAAGGCAACCGTTAGACGGGCACTGTTTAAAAGCTGCCAAAGTTTGCAGGGGAAATTTATGGATTTTTGTTATTTATAGGCATTAATATATCAAACGAGAGAGACCTCCAAGGTTTTATTTCCCTTTAAATGTCTATATACTACAGTTTTATGTAATCATCCATTTGAAGAAGGCAGTAATTTAATTGAGGAGTCATACAGAGATTTATTCTGCTGTTTATTGGTTTGTTGTTCTCTTCAAGCCTTGGCTCAGACTGGAACAGTCACAGCAGATCCAAGGCTTCAAACAGAAATCATTTGAGCCAGGATGGCATTTCAGTGCTGATGGGGGATAACAGGTTCTATAAGTAGGCTGCCTTTTGTCTGCATTTGGGCCTGATCTTAATTGTTCATCATTTTTTATCGATACCGCGGGCCCCACAAGAAGTTTGTCTTTGTTATGCCACATTAGCTAGCTTTGCGTGCTGCGTTTTATTGGCTGCTTTAGATCAGAGGCCACTCAGCACATGTTCACCGTGATTTGTTATTCTTTAATGACGGCCATAGTTTCAATCATACTGCGAGCTCTGTGGACTAGAACAAAGTGAGGGACAAAGACACAGAGTGCTACAGAGAGCACATGGAGAGGGAACAGGGTTGATGAGGGGGCTGAGGTCTCATCCTCTGGGTGATTTTTGTTAATCAATCAACACAAAGCAATTCACTGTAAATGGTTTGCATACACGACCACCCACTGGCAAACAGTGAATGATGCCTTAATACAGTTAATGACTGCAGGCTTGCTGTCACTATATGACTTCTGTCAGTATACATTTGTATAGAGGACAACTGAGAGTTATCATTCTTGTACAATAAGCTTTAAAGGACAGGATTACCTTGGAAATAGAAATATTACAAGTACAACACAGAGGTTAAGCACTTCTTTTCTTATTTTCATGTTGCATGTTTCACCACAGATATCACGATATGCATCATACAAAGGCAATGTTAGATGCTGACTACTGTTTTACTTCATAATTAGTGCTTTTATCTGAACAAGATTTAATGAAAGAAAAATCTGCACATATCATGGGGTAAGTTTTATCTCACTCTTATTGGTCTACTTTTCCGTTTTAAAATGTTGTAAAAAAAAAAAAAAAAAAAAAAAAAAACTTAAAGCCTGCTGATAGTATAAACTATAATGACGAGAGCCCGGTGCTCAGAGATTTAGTGCTCTGAGTTAATCTTTTCAGGAGGTAATTAAAGGTAATTAGGTATTATTAAAAAAAAGTGAATACCTGAATACCTATGACAGTTATAACGCTCACAACAAATGTCCAAGGAACGTGTGTTGAAAATATGTCCACACACACACACTAACCAGAAGGCCTGGTGGTAACTCTTTTAATCTCTCTAATTTCATTTCCTTAGTTTAGGAGTCTTTCGGCATGATACTCAAAACTCACATATACAAAAAGATCAATAATTGGACACATAGCGTTTGGTTTGATATAACATACAGTTTTATTAGCCATTTTTGACAGTATAGATATCTATTTGGGGTGCACACATTCAGTTAACTTTCTTTGTCGATTTTGATATATTAGTTTCATAAACTTATTTCCAGGATAATTCAGTTTTCTTTGAGTTACCAGTTCCAGGGGATTGCAGCTGGAGTTGCCTGGTTTCTCCAGTGTATAGGCTGCTAGCTCGGAGGCTGTTGTTTCCTGTAGCGAAGGAGATTTTTAAAACAGTAACAGGCAGGGAAAGTGGAAATGGAGACATGCTGCAAATGGAAGGCTTATACCCACAATCTACATCCAGTGAGTCAGACTCATGTCAGATAAACCTTGGTCCCAATCACCAGCTCTGACTTGGCTTCCTAGCTAACTTAGCTTGCAAAGTACAGATATTATTTTACTCCTTGTTTTATGTAGCATAATGGGTATCCGAGGTAAGCTATAGCGTAAGGATATGGAAAGCCCCACCCCCCTAAATTGACAGGATTGGTTTGTTATGTATGAATCCTTGGCTGTATGAATTTCTGCTTGTTTTGTCCATGATATGTCTTGTATCATATAAATAAACAACATATGATTTTTTTTAACAAGGTTAAAAGTTTGATTTTCATTGGAAGGGGTCTTTAAATTTTACACTGCCTAATACCATTCCTACACAGCCTAGAGGTTGGGGAAGGGTATGACCTGAGGGTTGCCAGCTCAGACTTCTCCAGGACAGAAGAAAGTTTAAAACAGAGAATAATGTCATGAACACAACTTTCAAACTCTCCATTTAAGGGCGAAGTTTCCATAAGTTATTCAAACACATACTGCCATGCTTCTTTACATTTAACTTATGAAAATAGAACTGCCTGATTTCACACTTCGCTGTCCTCTTTACCTCCCTCAAAGATGTCTGGGACTGTGTCTAATCTGAGTGTGTGGGAGGTCACAGTACTGATGGGAGACGAGGAGGAGGTTCAAAATGTCTGAATATATACTTTTGCGTCATTCCTCAGAGAGCCACTGGGGGAGACTGGAGATGGGACAGATGAGTTAGCTCGGCAGTGTTTGCCTTGGAGCTACAAAAAAAGAGGAGGAGGAGCCAGGGCAGGGGGATAAAGACAGGAAGAAGATGAGGACATGAGGGGGATGAGAAGATGAAAGGGAATCTAACAGATGAGGAGGCAATAGGAGAAAAGTTGAAACGAGGAAGGAGAGACGAGGGCCAGCGAGAGTGAGGATGAACCCTGCATGAACACAGTTTGAGGCCTGAAGCGATGATCACCAATCTGAAACACCCTCTCTCTCCCTCCCTCAGTGTTTAACTGTAACTAATAACTTGAGATAAAGACATTTAATGAGGGGCTGTTTTCGAGCTAGTTTCATTTTTAATGTGTTGGGACAGGAAGGCAGAGGGACCCTTTAGAAGTACAGGCACAGAAGCACTTTGAATGACCCTCACCCAGTAAAGATTTTGCTCAATACAAACAAGTTAGTCCATGGTAAATGCTATGTCTATCTATTTTTTGATATCTTAGAAATACTTTTTTACATACAGTATATTTCCCTTTTGTAGTTCATGTGTGTGCTTATGGTTTTGACCCCTTTTGCCAAAACAAAAACTCCAGTCTATGAACAAGTTATAATGAGAGGTACTATATCTCTGTGGTGTTAGGAAGGTTAGCCAAAGATGGTGGCTAATAGAAATAATAATTAGTATTTATGTTGTGATATTCCAAAACATCCACACAGAGCATCATTTGGGTTTTTTGAGGATCTAAAACCTCGAGGAGATCATGATCCTGTACGGACGTGGTTTCATAGTCAGACCGAAATCAGTGCTGAGATCCAGCTCCTGCCCTGGAACATTTTCAATCCGCAGCCCATGGAGCAGCGTGGTGAGAAAGACAAACATCTCCAAGCGTGCAAATCCATCACCGAGACAGCGTCTCTTCCCCATGCCAAAGATGAGAACCTTCTCCGTCAGCTCCTTGTTGAGGAGTCCTGATGGACCCAGGAAGCGTTCAGGCCGAAATGTGTCCGGGTCACCCCAAAGATCACTGAGACATCGTGAGAAACACGAAGACCATTAAAGTATTAAAACACAAAAACACTATCTTCTCAGCTGAAAGAGATCAGCATACTTCAGTCTTTACTGATACAGCAGCATGTCTTATTAAAATCTAATTCAAAGTCCTTATTAGGTGATGATTGCTCGTGGCTACTCACATGTCATGATTGACTTGATACTGGTTAATGAAGACACATGTGTCTTTGGGAATGAAATATCCATTCAGGGTGATGTTTCTTGTCGTACTAAAAGAGCGGAAAGGCGAAGACTGCATTAGCAACAATACAGACAACCTGAAATTTACTGTATAAAAACATTTTGTCTTACCAGTGAGGTATGGTGAAAGGGACGTAGGAAGCATGACGAAACACTTCATATATGAACGCCTCTGTGAAAGGCATCTTGGGCTTATCTGAAAACCTGGGCAGTCTGGCTGTGCCAATGTGGTCATCTACATGAGAAAAAAAACACCAAACCTATTAGAAATGAATGGAGAACTGAGTTTGCACAACTTGTAGAACTTGAGTGTTATGTCTGTTGAGTGACTTCAAGGCCAGACTGACCTCCCACCACCTCCCCCAAATGTGATGGTCTATCCTTACAGAGACAAAAGGAGAGGTGCATTCAGGCGCTCCTATTAAGCTTGCCAAGTTCAGAAAGTTCACCCAAATGGCTGACGATGAAGTGGTGAGTAGCAGTGATAAAGTACAGCTTCATGCTAACATGTTCAGGCTGTTTACAAGAACAAACACTGCTGTATTTCCAAATATCTTACCACACATTTTGGGAGTTGCAATAGAAACTAGACACAATGCACGGGATTTATCACCTCAGCTGGGATACAGGTTAAGTCAGGGTATGGCCAGTAGAGCCCTTGAAGTCGGGGTCTGCAATGACATCAAACTAATGGGTTTTTGATATAAGTGATAAAACTGCATGATCAGTGGGTTTCATTCAGACTTCAACAAATGTTTCCTGTCTGTAAAATTCAGCTGCACTTCAGTTCATTAGGGGATAAAGGGCCGAGATGTGTTTGAGTTTGTCACATTTCATTAAACATGCACTTCACAAATAATTACTATGACATAAAGTTGTAGTACAGCTACTGTACCTTCTGTAAACAATAGAATAAAAGCTTCTAAGTCAATTCAAGTTTAATTCAGTTTAATTCAAGTGATGAGTATGTGAAGAATGTTAGACAGTCTGTGTTCAATGCCTTGCGTGTTACTGCCTTTGTGTCAGTCTGGAACAACTCTCTAACCTTTCTCTCTCTGGCTGTTTGTGCCTCCCTCTCTCGTTCTGATTCATCCTGCCTTTTCTTAGTGTCTCCCTCTCTCTCTCCCTCTCTCTCTTTCTCTCTCTCCCTCTCTCTCTCTCTCTTTCTCTCTCCCTCTCTCTCTCTCTCTCTCCCTCTCTCTCTCTCTCCCTCTCTCTCTCTCCCTCTCTCTCTCTCTCTCTCTATCTCTCTGTCTGTGAAAATGCAACGTGCCTCAGAACAGGCAGCACCAGTTCTGTCAGCCCACTTCAAAAGTAGCTCTGGCATCAGCAAATTGGACTGATCTTTTGTGCGTTTCTCTCGTGGCTGTCAGATTCTGTCTGTTCGGGAAGGGCACTCGGGTTGGCTATTGTTGGGTCTTTATTGTGTTGATTCTGCCTGTAATGTTGATACTTCCTAACAGACATCACATTTGCCTGGTTAGTCCTGTGATGATGATAAATTTGTTACAAAGAGATGCATTTTCACATGTTTGTGTCCTTGAAAACATCTTTCAACTTTCTGAATCCTTTTTGGTGCATATTTTATGAGATAGGTTTGACAATAGTCTGGTATTGGACTCTGCAATAGTCTGTATCTCAAACATTAAGATCTACCATATGTGAAGCAACACCTATAATAAACCACCGGCCAAAATCTTTTCTCATTAGTGATGTGCAAATCATTAACGAGCAACCTTCTATTTCTGAACTATGAGTCATTCATGAGACCCGACCCTGGACAGGCTCTCGCTATTCAGCATAGCATGGATTCTCTCTCCTCTGATGCAGTAATGCTCTGTGAGCAATGAATTAACCACAGTTCCCTCTGGCTCCCTTTCTGGTAAAAGTTTATCTCGGTATACAAATTAAAATGGAAGCACAGCACATTTTGTATCATATAGAGAGCAGAGATTTGTCATATTAAAACATAAGACAGCACCTATATCCTGGTGTATTCTGTCCTGGATGTTGGGAAACTTGATGAGGTACAACAGGCTCCACTGTAAACCAGCAATGATGGTGTCGAATCCTTGAGCAAAACACAAACAACACAACTGCAGTGACAAGAGAGTCATCACCTTCATTAATATGATCAGTTTAATGTCATTACCAGCAGCTTTGTCAATCGGTGTTAATATAAGTGAGATGTCACTGATTTCCAGTGTGTCTAACCTGCGCCAAAGATGTCTATGACAGTGTGAATGATCTGAGAGTTGGAGAGCACAGACGTTTCCTTATTTTCTTCCCTGTCCTCGCAAAGTGCAATCAGAGCATCTGTAATGTCCCGGATACAGTTCTGCAATCACAAGCACGCACAAACACACACACACACACACACACACACATACATAAACATATATAAACATATATATGATATATTAACATTTGACTGTAGTTCTGTCTTTGTTAAATCACTGACGAATCACACTGTTATTATTAACAATAAGGTGATTTGTCAGAAATAGAGGTTCAAAATTTAAAAGCAATAATTAGGGCAGAGACAGTAATCAGTTACGGTACGGCGCGTGTCTTCCAGTGGGTTGCTAATTCCTAATTAGAGTGCGTGCGAACATTTTAGCCACTCTGCACAAGAACAAAGGTCCCTCCCAGGGAACTTGTTTGTTATTTTTTTGGCTACAGTTGCACTCACAGCTACTACTGCATGAGTGCAATGTCAGATTAAACAGTGGACGGCAAATTAGTGGAACAGACATACTGTAAAAAAGAAAACAACACTTACAGACACGCCATCCACCACATGAGGCCGTTCTGAAAATATCTTGTTTGTATTTTGTGGTCACTGTAGCAATAGATTGGCTTAGGTCAAGTTTAATTAAGCATAATCAAACCAGTGATCAGTCAGTCAGTATAATACATTTTCATGTTACTTAACCACTCATTAGGGTATATAAATATTTATTTCCTATTGTGTGTCCTTCAAATAAAAGTGTAATATTAAAACCAAAATAAATATGTAATGTACTTAGTCGTGAAATTCTGAGATGCTGCTTTTGTTCCTCAACAAAACCGTAATGTTTCGTCATACAAAGCAGGGGATGCTTTCAATTTTACTGGCACTGCATTAATGTGTAATTATGCATTTCCCTTTTCATTTCCCCCTACTTAAACAATATAAATTCTGGTCTACTAGGGTGTCTACCAGGCTCCTTACTTTATCAAAGGTGTTGATGTGTTCCTCAATGCTCCTCTCCATGAATCCATTCATCCGGCGGATGTGCTGGACCATCTTCCTCAGAGAAGGACTCGGAAAGTAGCGAAACACGGGAAAAAAATCAGCCAGGTTCCCGGCTGCAAAGATCCTCAGCACCTCGTTGTTGATGTGGACAATAGTGAGAAACTCCTTGTCATTATAGTCGTACCTTTTCCCAAAACAGAGGGCACACACAACATTTGCCACTGAGGTAACCAAGGGCACCACTGGATCTATACCCGTCATTTCTTGGCCCATTTCCCCTTTAGCAGCAACCTGCTCCCGAATCACCTCCACCATCTCAGCAGCCTCAGCACAGACATGCTCCTCCAACAGGCAGGTGGCACCAGATCCCCTGGGCTCAGCCTGGGAGAAAGACCTGAGGGCATTCTTACACAGCTTCTTGTGGAGCATCCAGGCCGGTCCATACTTCTCACTGAAGGTCATACTGGTCCCGTTGGCTACAGCAGAAAAGGTGAAAAGGTCAGGCCGTCCAGCAAAAGCTTCCCCCTGCCGAACCAGTGCCTGTCTGATGGTGGTGTATCCACTCAGGACCACAACAGTCAGAGAGCCCAGACGCATCTGTGGTGAAGGAATGAACAAATGACTGAATGAAAGAAAATTCTTAAAATCTTTTGCCCATCTAAAATATTTCACATACCTTGAAAACATCACCGTACTGGAGCCTCAGATGGGTTAGAGAAAGATGAATCTGGTCCCCCATTTGGAGGAGATTGCCAACAAGCGGCCACGGTGTAGGGCCAGGAGGAGGGGGATATTTTGTGCGGTCCAGTTGGGAGGCGTGATGGCTCTTGCGGCCCCTGAGGGCCATTAGGAGGAGGGTGAGAAGACACAGACCAATAGTGACACCAGACAGGGAAGCACAAGGGTTCTCCTTGATGGGCAGAGTCCCAAACGTCAGTCTCATCTTGCCTGGTAAACTGCAAAGATACTGAGACATGGAGAGTGAAAGTGAAAACTTACGTATAAGAAAGAAAAAAATAGACCCTTATTAAATTAATGTATGTCAAAAAATTGTGACAAGTGCTAAAAATATAAGTATTTTTTCACAGAAAGTAAGTAAGAAAGCTATTAAAAGAAAGAAGAAAAACAAAGGAAAAAAAACAAACAAACACATATATAAGAAAGAACAAAATATGGGAAACAATTTTGTTAGAAAACTCACCTTGCAGTGTCCTCTGTAACTCTGGAGTAAGAAAAATAAGTAGAGAGCCAGACTCAGATGACAGAGAGCAAAGCAGAGACAAAATCCCTCAGCAGGCAGAACTTTGAGGTCCGATCCTGGGGAACTTAGTGAGAGTAGCTCACAGTCCGGGACGTCCCTTTCAGCAGCAGCTGGGCCCCCTGCAGAGGGAGCTGCTGCCCGCTCACAATAGAGAGGCACACATGGCGAGAAACTTGGCTCAGGGTTTAGGACGAGTCCGGCCAGACAGTGACCGTATCGGCCCATTTGACCGCCGACCGGAACCATTCACAACATGGGCCCCTCCCCTCCTGTTTCTTCTGTCCTTAACGAAGTTGGAGACTGTTTTTTAGAGTGTATAGGTTTAAAAATAATTTTCAAGGACTTAAATGTTGTGAAATGTGTTTTAAAACATAAAGGGATGGAAAAAAAGCCAAGAAAACAAATACTGCCGATGAGCATCCTGCAAATGTACCACAGCCATCCACTGATTCATACATTGTGAAGCAAGGTAGTTTATAGCTCGTGTGCAGATACATTTTTTTTTTTTTTAGCCAATCTCTAAATGAAATTAAAATATGTAAATTTACTTTTGTGTTTTGCAAGGAAAAGGGAATTTACATGAATCCATTGTTAGTGAAATATATAGTTATGTCTGAATTGTTATTATGGAGCAATGCAAATAATGAAACATCCCTGTTAACTCTTGGCCACTCTTACAGCACTTTTGACACTTTAAAGTAAGTTTTAAAAGTGTGGATGGATATATATCTGTGGTTTTAGGTACCTGACCTTTGAATATGGGACTTTTAACCCTGTGATATTAAAACTTTTACATCAGGAAAACACCTGAGTGTTTCCTCCATCACTGGTTCACAGACCCCACCACTGCTTTATGAACAGTGTAATTGCCATATTGTGTCACAAGGGGACGCTCTCTGTCTGCTAGGGGTGACTTCATGTCCCTGCAGTTTGACTGCAGCCTGCAGTTCATGCTCTCGGGCTGCATATCAACTAGTCATGGTAGTAATGATATGTATACGTATCATACATGATACTGTCACACCGCCAGGTCTATCAGTATAATCATTTCATTTAATAACATTTCCCTTTCATTCAAGCAGCCATCATTTTTACTTTTTATCATTTGTAATATTTACCTTGTGGCCTCTAATAGATTATTAAGGTCCTTTGTTTCTCTCTTATATTCTCTCCTTTATTTCCAACCTTTTCCCTTGTGCCCTCTTCCTTCATTTTCACTATCTTCATCCATGCCTACATTACATCCTCCTGCCCAGTTCTCTCACTGTCTTTCACTCTCCATCTTTCATTCCTTTCATTCTCCTTTCTTTCTCAATCTCCATCGAACTGTCAATTTAGCTCATGCTCAACTGTGGGACACCCGGTGCTGTCAGGCCGAGCGACAGCTCCTTTGACCTAGTAGTCCAACTCCTCTCCAGGCCGAGGCGGTCCAGTCATGTCATTAACTATGGCAGACAGAGCCAAGACACACTGACTCTGTGGAGCCAGACTAGATGGTGAAGTGTCTAGAAGGAGATCGTGTTGCTTATATTCAAAGATTAAGACCAGGGTTACTGACCTAACGTTCATACATGACTCAAAATACTTGAATGAGCATATGCATGTGTTCAACATATACAGACTGCTACTACTGCTAAATGATATTAATATTTAACAATGATAAATACCAGGCAAAAACTTTGCCTTCACAGTACAAGCTTCAAGTTATCTAAATGACAGGCCACATACATTAGTATGGGAAGATGGTTTCCACTGGTTTTGCACATTCCCTAAATGCAGTTCTGCTGATCTTTTCATTGTTTAACAAGGGTTAATTATAGAGGTTGTGTTGTCCCGGGGGATATTTCTCAAAGGGATGTGTGTATTTCTAGACCAAAATAGGCGCATCAGACAAAGTTATGTGATCACATTGTTCCTGGGAGACAGTGAAGCAGCAGGAGGCCCCTTATCAAAGCAAACATCTTCCCAATTATGTTTGCTGTGTTGTAGATGGGCCTATCCAGGCAGTTTGGCTGAATTGATTCATAGACAACAGAAGAAATACAGCAAGTGGCCCTCACTTGACTGAACACAGCTTGTGGTTGCCTTGATTTGCAGCATAAAAAGTTCATGTTTATACAGGTGTAGGTTATCTCTATAGTAAATTAGAGCACAGATAGACAGATGAAGATAATGTCATTGATAATGTTCTTCAAGTGTCAATAATAAAAGTATTTGTCATGGAGACAGCCTCTGTGATTGTTATATTGTTAATTTATCATTGGTTTATTGTTTGGCTACTAGTACAACAATGTGAAAGCAGCATTTTACTGTTGCAGTTTGAGGGTGCTAATTTTAAAATTTTTATCTGTTTAGGAATGTAGCTACCATAGCTGAAAAATTTAATCAGCAAAGTAAACACTAGGCTAACTCTAGCTGTCAGATAAACTGTGCAGTAAATTTAAATTTCTTTTCTAAATATAGTTGAATATAAGTAGTCTATGAAGTTGCGTTTAATGGAAACATTCAAATTAAAGTACCTCAAAACTGTACTTAAGTGTGTTGGGGCTACTTGACTAAATGTAGGTTAAGTTTTACTGACTGCCTGTTACATATCAAATATACACAATATATATGAAAAATACATATTTTTTAAGGCTAATATTTAAAAACTTCACCTTACCACCTTACTGTGTTTCACGGTCACATCATCATGCGCGCGCCTGCCTCACAAGGGCACGTGGGGTAAACCGCTTCCGACTGAGCGGTGATAAGCGCGTGCAGGGGAGACCCTCGGATGACCAGAGAGAACTCCCGGTGCGTAATGCTGCCGTTTCCTGTTTTCTAGCGCTGACAGCTGCAGGTATATAAAGCTGCTCGGCGGAGAGAGAGGAACCGGAGAGAAGCTGCGACATGCCGGTGACCGGAGTAGGAGTGCACCAAGCTGAAGGCACCTCATCAGCATCACCCACAGGTAACAGAACTTCTCATACTTCGGAATGGTAAAGCTTTACAACCTTAAAACATTTTAGTTTTATAGTGAAAGTCTATACTATTTCCTCTTCAGCTATTTTCCAAATGTAATCCATTTAGTTGATTTTTGATTATTAGTCAGTGTGATATGTTGATTTTTTTTCTCAATGAACTGATAAACTGGTTTGTCGACATAATGTCTGAATATTACTTAAACTGACATTTTCAAAGTCCTTGTTTTGTCTGATTAACAGTCCAAAATCAAAAGATATTCAATAATCTATTTAAAACAGACAAACAGAGAAAACACTCAAACAGAAAAAGTTGGAAATAGAAAATGTTTGGCACTTTGCTTGAAAAGTGACTCAAATGATCGATCAATATTAAAAATGTATTGTTTATATTATTTTATATTTTGTCAATTGCCTAATCGATTGCATCTCAGCTCTGAAATGCTGAGTGCAGGTTTATTCAGATTAGTGGTATTTTTTGTGAAACAAAACAAAATATTTGTAGATAATGAGCAATATGTTTATGTTTGCTGTGAATTTGTGGGCGGGATTAAACGTAGTTGGGGGTATCTGTGTATGTAAAGTGGAATATTCTTAATCATCCATTTTGCATAATGCAGATCTTCATTGTTTTTTAAATTGAGCCCATTTGTGATCAAAGCTTTGAGTTTTTTCGGCAAATGTGATAAACCACACCTCTGGCAGTTTTTTGGTCCGGCCTGCATCCTGCTGTTCTCTGATCCCCTCTGATCAAATGAGGTCAGTCCAACCCACCGCTCAGAGCCAGCCCGACTTTACGGTGCCAGTCATAACCCTTGACCCTGTGGTGTTACCCCGCTGCCAATGCCAGTAGCTCATTTGGCACAGTTTCTGTTACTCCACTGGGTTGGGATGGCATCTCATGCACAGGGTTATGACAAAACACGAAAGGAACTATTCTCACTCAGTGATCCAGATATTAGCTTTCACAATCAAGAGGTCCCACACACATGCAGTACAGTATATGGGTAAACACTCAAACACGCTCGGGTGGACACCGGCTTCCATTTGTGTGTTTTTCAGAGGGAAAACATGCAAACATGAACTCCCAGCCTGACCATTGCCACCAGCAGCACGCTGGTAACGGGTGCAACCACCAGGGTCCAAACCAGAACCACAAATCACAGCATGTAGGTGAACCTGAGGCGCAGGCCCTGCCCATGCCGGTCCCAGACCCCCCAATACAATACACAAAGGTAAGCTGTGCCGAGCAGTCAAGGGTCAAAGACTGAACCAAATGTGAGGAATGATCCAAGCTCCAGTTTGGCCCAGATGTATTTGTTCCTGGGGGGAAATTTAGCTCATAATAAAAAGTCAGAGTTCCATATAGTTTACCAATAAGACACTCGTATTTAGGATCTTATTATAGAAAATGTAAATCAACCACATATGTAGGGTTTGGCTTTCTCAGTCATTAATGGGACACTATGTGCAGAAAAATCCACTGCAAAGGGATCTGTGTAGGTGTTTTATATTAGGCAGTCAAGTTTTAATTACAATCCTGATTTGATGTTAAAAACTGCAGGTTTTGTTATTTTCCTTTTATCCTCATCTTAACATTTCCCATGTGTCTCAGTGGTCAATTTTCTAACTGTGTTGCTTTGTTACCAGGCGGGTTGTGAGTCTTATCATCTGGTCTGAATTTGGGTGAATCAACCTGTTCATAATTGGTTCAGTTGCCCTTTAATATTGGATTGTGTACCAGTGATGTAGTAATTTAGTATTTATGGTTTGTGTCCAAACTGAAAAATGAAAAATAAGCTGTGTCTGTTTGTAATTAGACAAGAAGTGAAATGTGGTTTTTATGAGATGAAACAAGATGAATATGGGAAAATAAGTGCGGGTCCTTTATCAGTTCGGGTACTGATGAAGGCAGTTACCTGAAAATACTCTACGTGCTTTACAGCATGCAGATGCACCTCATAAAAATATCAGAGCCAGCAAAATGACTCCCACTAAATCCAGGGAGCCTGTTATTAATTTCATCAGGCTGAGAAGAGCTGATACGCTTCACCATGTGCTCAGGACCGTCTTTGATCTGCCTTGAGACAACATGCAGAGGAGATACTACTTGAAGGAAAAAAAATTATCTGTGCCGTTTCTTTGAGTATTACTGCTCTTTACTTCTCCTCTGGTATCTCAGTTGTTCATCAGTAACGAGTGGCATGAGTCATGCAGCGGCAGAAAGATTCCTGTGTATAATCCCGCCACAGGAGAGCTGCTGTGTGAAGTGGAGGAGGCTGATGCAGTGAGTATATTATACATCACCAGTAAATTAGATGGTCTTTTTACCTCTGTACCCGCAAGAATTGGATAATGAAGGTGGTGGAGAAGTGCATTGTACCATCTTATGTTTTTTTATACAGTTGTTTGAGTCTGTAGAATTTTCCGTCCTGCAAGAGGGACCCTCTGGTATCCATATCCAGGGTCCAAGGATGGAGGGTGTTAAATACATATTGTAAAGCCCTTTGAGGCAAAATTGTGATTTGAGATATTGGTCCATAAAACTGAAACTGACTTGACTTGACTTTTGTGACCACTACCTCAAAGTGTGCCTTCTCTTGTAGGAAGATGTGGACAAGGCAGTGAGGAGTGCCCGAGCCACCTTCCAGGTGGGGTCACCATGGCGATCCATGAACGCCTCAGACCGAGGTCATCTACTTAGTAGACTTGCTGACTTAGTGGAGAGAGATCGGCTGCTACTGGCAGTGAGAAACACACACACACACACACACACACACACACACACACACACACACACACACACACACAATAAATCCTCAGTTTGAATGTTGCTTCATCTTTTTCTATTTCTAGACCCTAGAGGCCCTGGACTCTGGCAAAGTGTTCCTCATGGCATATTTTGTAGATCTGATGGCCACAATCAAAACCTTTAGATATTATGGTGGCTGGGCTGACAAGATTCACGGCAAAACCATCCCAGTAGGCGAGTTCCCCTCTTTTCAACACTCCTCACAACTTTACATATAGACGGAGATACTGCTATGTTTGACAACTATTGTTTTGTTGTGTTTTTTTAGATGGAGAGTACTTTACTTACACACGACATGAGCCCATTGGAGTCTGTGGACAGATTATTCCTGTGAGTAGATAAAATAATTCTGTCCAAACACTAGAGAGTCATACACTTAAAGGACCTGTTTGTAAGTTTTGTTCTTGCTGCACAGCCAGCGTTAGCATTAACAGCTGTTTACTTACCAGTCTAGATGAAACGTTGCAAGTGTGAGCATAGCATTAAGATATTTATATTTCTGGTTAGAATATTTTGTACTAACAATAATGTGATCTCTACCCGTGTCAGTTTAACAACAGAGAAGAAAACACCCTCGTGTATTTTAATGCTTATTAAATATGAATTATACTAACCAAGAATTTAGTAATTTTCCCCATGTTGTTGAAACTCAAACATGTTTGTGTATTTCGGCCGACAGTGGAACTTCCCGTTGATGATGTTTGCGTGGAAGATTGCGCCTGCTCTGTGCTGTGGGAACACTGTAGTCATCAAACCTGCTGAACAGACCCCATTATCAGCGCTGCACATGGCCGCGCTCATAAAAGAGGTACTTGGATTGTTACTGTTTTCCCCCAACAACGATATAAGAACAAAGAACATGTGGACAAAAGCCATAAACTTGCATTCAGACACTGTCGAGACCTACGTGGCTGTAAAAGTAGAAAGACTGCTCTAAGATTATGTCTCAGTTAAAGCTGAGCATGTGTAGTTTAGGCTGTTTATTATATCTTTCCCTCCGTCTCTCTGGGTCCAGGCCGGGTTTCCCCCAGGTGTGGTGAATGTGGTGCCAGGTTATGGTCAGACAGCAGGCTGTGCCATTTCCCACCACATGGACATAGACAAAATAGCCTTCACTGGATCTACTGCTGTTAGTATCTACTGAAATCTTCTCTTCTCTTCTCTTCTCTTCTCTTCTTGTACTTCTTCTAGTGTTTTAGTGTCCTTTGATCCTATTTACTGATCTCACACTGTTGTCACTGGTTGCCAGGTTGGGAAACTCATCCAGAAGGCTGCAGGGGACAGCAATCTGAAAAGAGTTACACTAGAACTTGGCGGCAAAAATCCAAATATTGTCTTTGCAGACTGTGACTGTGAGTATTTTTCTTTTCAACAGTTACTTGATTACTTGCTTGAGTACTTGCTTTTTAAATATATCGTTCTTTTTCTACTTTCAGCATGAATTACAGCGTACATACACTGAGTGTCACTGAAGAGATTGCTTTATTCTATGCGCTGTTGACAAGAGCAAAAAGCTTTAAAACTACTCAATGTAAAAGTAAAGGTGTGACAAATCAATGGACATAAAATATGAAATTCAAGTAATCAGAACATGGAGTGTGCATGCAACTCCAAATTATGTCCTTTAAACGGTTTTAAATGTCACTGGTAAAAATTGAATCTCAAACAGGGGTGATACTGTAGTAACCCTTCTTACTGCCTGTCAGTAGTCTAGCTGCAGCATTTTAGACTAGAGTATGTGTCTGTCTTGCAGTAGAGTACGCAGTGGAGCAGGCCCACAGTGGTCTGTTCTTTAACCAGGGCCAGTGCTGTCTGGCTGGATCCAGGGTGTTTGTGGAGGAACCGATCTATGAGGAATTTGTCCGTCGCAGTGTAGAGAGAGCCAGATCCAAAGTCCTGGGAGACCCACTGCTGCCAGGGGTGGATCAAGGGCCACAGGTATACAAGAACCCTATTTATTTGACAACTGATACGGGTAACAGGTCAGGAAGCAAAAAAAAAAAAACCCAAACACACAAAGAGAAAATAATTTGAGCTGCTGGTTGCTCTTTTCTGTAGATTGACCACAAGCAGTTTGATAAGATAATGGAGCTGATAGAGAGTGGGAAGAGGGAGGGAGCCACGCTGGAATGTGGGGGGTCCCCATGGGGTCAGCAGGGACTTTTCATCCAACCCACCGTCTTCTCAAATGTCACAGACGATATGCGTATCGCCAAAGAAGAGGTACTCTGCTCTCAAACACATCTGCACATACACAACCATGCTCGATGGTGCGCATGACAAACACACAGATTATTTGTGTCCTCATTTGAACACTGTGCTCTGAATTTCCTCCTCGTATAACATCTTTATCCCTGTACTCGCACTCGCTCAGATTTTTGGTCCAGTGCAGCAGATCATGTGTTTCCGTAGCATCCACGAAGTCATCCAGAGAGCCAACGCCACACACTACGGCCTGGCAGCAGGAGTGTTTACCAACGACATTGACAAAGCCCTGACAGTCTCCTCTGCTCTGCAGGCTGGCATGGTGTGGTACGGATCAAATCCTCTACAGTTTAGCTCTTACAGTTAATCTTGAGTATCAAGCAGATCATCAAAGAAACTTTCCTTAAAGTTATATTAGAATCATATTAGATATCATATCAATGCGTAATACATGCCTTTGTCTGTTATGTAATGAGGTGGGGGTTTTTTCTAGGGTGAACTGCTACAATGCCATGAGCGCTCAGTGTCCATTTGGTGGCTTCAAGATGTCTGGCAATGGGAGGGAACTGTGAGTATAAACTTTCAGGCAGTAACCCTTTATACTTGCTGTATTTATGTCCACCACACAGCTACATACAGGTCTGTACTTGTAACATTGCAACTTCACGGGTAAATGTTGATCATTTAATGTGAGGAAACACTATCACAAGTGGCATATAGCACGTTTTCATTGCATAATCTATGTTTTTTTTTTATTATTATAATTTTAGGGGAGAATATGCTCTTCAGGAGTACACAGAGGTCAAGGCAGTCACCATCAAAATCTCACAGAAGAACTCATAACACCGTGATATCACAGGAATGACTTTTTCCTGCCTTTTAAATTCTCTGCCACCCTATGGCTTCAGATCCTCTACAGACGTTTTGTAATAATCAAATGACACCGGGATGTTTTTGAAGGCATCGTCGATTCTGTGTCACTTTATGTACGTTCATTTCTGCTGAGATAGTCACTATTTTTTCAATACCCTGTCAGTGTTACGTCTCTGTTGCTTGTTATTACTGTGACAATGTAGACTTCTGTGTTCCCCCAGTGTACTATCTCAGATGTTTTACTTTAACAGTTTAGCGATCAGTACGTTCTCTATAGCAGTGTCTCTTTTGTGTTTGTTAGTTTAGAGAGCCTGTTTTTTTGTTCAGACTTAATAACTTCAATAGCACTTTGCCAGAGATGAAATATTTTAATTGGTGTCATACAAAAAAATAGACAAAAGACATTTTACAAACTATTTACAGGGATTTCAAAATGAAATCAATAAAAGTTTTGACCTATATCGATAACCACTAAACATTATCTGATTTCAGTGCACTTAACATGAACATGTCCATTTCTTGCTATATGTCTGTATTACAACAAGGTACAGTGCCATGGTGTTTGTTGATATTTTTGCTGTGGTAATTCTAGTCATTTCTGCGTCTTTACTTTACACTGCAGTAATCATAGACTTTTTCTGTGGTTAATCATAATTAATGCATGTTTAAAATACTAGCTACAACACTTTTCAGTTATGCAGTAGAAAAAAAAACTATAATAATGTAATAAATGATTGATGAAAATGATTATTATCCATGCAAATGAATTTCTGAAAAGTCTATAGTTATCGCAGTGGTGCATCCGTCCTCCGTATATATGACAGCGACTGCAGCATGCATGCTTACAGACACCTGTTGTTCGTTGTTAGTTGTAGGTCTCGTCTGGGTTTTGGTCCATGAACCGTGTCTCTCATTGCCTCGGAGGCCCGCCGCGACCTCTTCCTCTGCCCGCCCCAGGTTGAGGCCCCCTGGCATTTCGAGGAGGCGCACCTCTCGGGCTTGGGGCACGGGTCACTGGCCTTCTGGGGTTTGGGGCCGCCAGTGACACGTCCTTTTGCAGATTAACCCCTTTCCCTGCCGCACCTGGCTTCGTTTTGGGAGACTTGCTGCCCTTCTCAATTACGACATCTGAGATGACAGATGGAGAGCGAAAAGAGTGGTGAGGACAGTCAGGTGCAAATTGGCTGATAGCATGTGCAATAAAGGAATATGCAGGTGTGTGGGTTCACCAGGGGAAGGGGGCTCTTCCTCGATGGGGGGTGGTATTAGAGACTTGTCTGGCAGCAAGTCCTCCAAGTCTTTCATCACTTGGTTAGTGCTGTCCTTGTTGTTCCTGCGGTTCTTCTCCTCGTCTCGAGCCTAAAGTGTCCACCAATAAATTAGACAGTCATTTTTTTTGATTGAATCTTTTGAAAAAAGAGGGAAACAAGAAGAAAACACTCATACTAACCATTTGCATCTTCCTTTTAAGGTCCGTGTTCGCTTGTTGGTATCCTTTTGACACTGCATTCAGGTAGTAAATGGCCAACCTGTTATAGAGGATTATAAGTCTCTTAGGTGAAAGCCATTGTAAACAGTACAACAGCTTAGACCACAGGGCAGTCGACAAGTTTTATCACTTTACTTTCTTCAATTACACACAATAAGAATACATAATGTATAATGTGAAAACAATCTTGTTATGTTATTTCAATGTCTACTTACATTTACCTTCCTCTCCAGTACATGGGATGGTATTTCACTCCCTAATTTTTTTTTTTGATATTTAAATGATACATACACCATGAGAAGGACAGCAGGCATGATGAGTCCGGGTTGGTGGCATAGGTAAAAATGTTCCCTATGAAGGACGGAAGATCCTGTTCTATAGTCTCCATGACCACATCATACATCTTCTCTTGACCACTGGTGAAAAAGACATGGACCAAATTAACTGTTTGTTGTATCTAATCTTTGGACAAAAAGAGAATTTTAGTATGTTTAAGCACAAATGTGCTTGTATGACCTGAAGGGGACAGCAGAGGAAAACTAGCTTCATGCTGGCTCTTTAAGCTACATTCATTTGTGTTTAATATTGTACATGTTCCCTTACAAATAAACAAATAAAGTAAATAAAAATACCTTTTGCCCAGGTGTAATGTCTACTAGGGCTGCAACAATGTGAAAAATGAATGGTGTGATAATCCCACTACAACCCAACAGAAATGTTCCTTCTTTTACTGAACAGAACCAGAAACAGATGAAAAAAAACAAGTTGTTGCTGTCTCTGTGGCTTACTGGTGTGTCACAAAGTCAGGAGCCTAAAACACTAAAAACAACCAGTACATATGGATAAATTGACTTTAGAAGTTTTAAATTGTTTCTTGTAGATGCAGTTAATTAATAAATTGAAGTACTTTTAACATGCAGAAGAATTCACCGTGAACTATTAATTCATATTTCACTGTCTCGTAGTCAACTATTTCAGTCCTACAGACCTGAATGGCCCGCAGTCGAAGGAAGGGGGCAAGGTCATGATGGTGTAGACGACTGGAAGCAGACTGAGGAACAGCACGAGCAGCAGCAGGCCCATGTAGAAGTTGTTTGAGCGTGAGGCCTTGAAAACTCGCTCATGAGGAACATTACAGGCCATCACTGCCCAGCACTGGTAGTACATGGAGCACAGGAGGCGCAGAACATTCATACCCACCAGACCTGGAGCATAAAATGCCCCCATCCTGAGGAAAAACAAGATGATCTAATCATTTATATAAATCTGAGTCCTCTAATGAGTGCAATATCAACAGGCAAACAAATAAAACATCTTGAAGAGTCAGGCACTCATCAGTCTGTATTTTGTTAATGAGTGGAGACAGACAAGGACAAACCAGAAACATGAGCTGTTTTTCATCAGAGAGAAGCTCATTAGTCAACCATAAGTCCCATTAGAGAATCTCTTGTTATATAGAAAGAGGCAGAAAATAAAATATGCAGATGTAGAGTCATTCACCATATCATTCCTTGATTGAAGACAAGCCCCAGCACGTTTCCACTGATGTCAAACTCTCCATATGAAGGCTGGTAGAAAACACAACATGATTAGCATGTTCGCCTGAAATGAACAAAGAACAGGTTGATAAACTTTGCATTTGCCCCTCTCTCTGTGCCTACGTTTCGCTCTCTCTCTGTAATTAAGTTCTCATTGCAGTGTCCTCTTTCACTCAATGTTAGGGATCACCTGTCTCGCAAGATGTCGTGGTATGGTATCAGGTGGACTCGGTTCCAATAGGAACCTTGCTGTGCTATCACAGAGCTGAATGACATGTTCGCTATACAATGATGCCATGAGCACTCATTTAACTGATACACCCACTTGAAATTCACACTGTATAACTGCAGAGACAAGAGGCACAAATGTCAGGCTTAATTTCATGTAAAGGCTGGTTTTAACGACAGGATGTCAAAATGGTGATGTTTTGATAGATAGGTAAAAAGAAAATAACTCTTTAATTGATTTAACAAAACAAACAAAAAAAAGAAACACACATAATCTACAATCTACACTGAAACACCGAGACCCACTGACACACATTGCCAGTACTCACAAATCCAGCTTCCAGGTCCCAGCACCAGCAGTAGTTGAGGAAGCGCACAATGACAGCTCGCAGGAAATCACCAATCAGGATGGTCAAATAGGTCACTTGCATGTCTGACACGATTAGCTTCACAAATTCCTGCACAGAAAAAGACGACAGCGAGAAAAATAGCAAAGGAAATAAGGACAAATATAGACCAATGAAATCAGATGTGAGGTCTGTTCTGTTTGATTTGAAGTGTGGTGAAGTGCAGGAATGATGCTGCAAATGGAGTTAAACTAGGCTACTCTGCACCCCCAGTTTCCCATTCACCAAAGGACAACAGTATATAATGCCACTACTGACTATTCCCACTCCGGTCTCCCAGCAGGGTCCTCTAATGACGTCAGCTGGGTTCACATCTGGAGGAGGCACGTCTGTCGTGTTGAAGTGGGAGGTGTAGTTGGCATAGTACAGATTCATAGACCATTCAGTGGCATTCTTGATTGTCTTCTCCCTCTCCAGCTAAAGAGAAGAAAGTACATCAAAGAGCAGTCGAGGCAAAGCAAAGTTTATGTCAAACAACTTGCAGACAAAATACTCAGTTCACAGCCTTGATTCAAAGGAATTGTTCCATATTGGGAATTACTGCTCACTTTCTACTTGAGAGTTGCATCAGAAGATTGATACCACATTAAATATAGCTAAAGCCAGCAGCAACTTATTAGCTCAAACACTGGAAACGATTAATATAGTTTTTTAAAGGCCAGTCAGAAATGTAGCTATTTTGCTCTTAAATTGTTAATATTTATATAATATATCAGAGGGCAGAGCAAACACAGAGAAGGTTAGTGACTCTCATCACATGAGATAGTGTCCATTAACGTTGGTAAAAATAAGCCCAAATGTGTATTACTACCTCAGGGTCATACATCATACCTTGGCAGTAACCTCATCAAACAGGGCAAAGAGGAAGGTGTAAAGGTTTCCCAGGAAGAGGGCAAAGATTCGACCCAGCTGCCACTTGAGGGCGATACGAGGGTGGTAATCCTCCAACTCTGCAATGGTTTCAAACAGAGGAGGACACACCAGCCCCAGCAGAGACATCACAAACTCCACCTGATACATCAGACAAGAGAGGGGGAATATTCATCTTATTTTTCACCCTAATTTTCAAGCCTCAGCTCTCCCACATCGCCAAAGATCCTTGTGAACTCTATAAAATAATGATCTGAAAACTCATAGCCTAAGCAGAGAAGATAACGTTTTAATGTTTAGTGTCAACCTGCCTCGTTCTTTTCAAACCATGAGAGATCGTCGTTCTTCCTATCAGCAAACTCCTGAGAACGTTTCACAACAAAGTAGATGAGGTATCCGCTGCCTCCAAGGCAGCACAGGATCATAGCGTTTGCAAGGACCCTGAGGAACCGCCGGAGATGGATGTTCTCGTCTTTCTGGTTCTCCTGTTCATCCACGATGGATTCCTACAGTGGGGAAAAATTACCGGCCTCTTCAAGTTTTATGTTTTATGTACCACATTGCATGTTTCAGAATTTGAAATCTCACTGCAAACCCTGCAAGGAAAATGAGATTAAAGGAAACATCCATCCTGTAATGCTCTTATATTGGTGTAAACTGTACTTTATTATTCTGAAATGTGCAGTATTCCAGCATTTCATTTCTTCTAGTGGGTTGTCTTGTCTCATTAAGGATGTCACCTTCATGACTGTTCAATTTTGGTGCAAAATATTGACTCAAGAAACCTTTGCTCTCAAAAGACATTTTTTTCATGTTCCAGAGTTCATCCTCCAAACACAGATACACAAACACACCTGCTAACCTTGAAGCTGGTGGTGATGGAGGCGTACTTATTGTCTGCAGTCTCAGGGTTTCCTATCAGGTAGTCCCAGCTGGTGAACATCTTCCAGCTGAAGATGAACTCTCCCTCCTCCGCCCCGTCTCCTCCTTCATTTGAGTTACGAGCCATTCTGCGAGAGAGAAGGATGAAAAGCAGCTCTCAAACATCTCCATACACATACATGTACTGTACATCCGATTGCCTGCATTAGTGCGTCTCGCTTACGTTCTAATGACAACCATCAGGCTGTATCCAAAGAGGCCAACACCCACCAGCAGGTACGACAGAGGGAGTCTGAACTGCAGCAGTCCGATTGTCCGATCGCTGTTGTAGTACCCGTAAAACAAAAAGGAGTACTTGCAGTATCCCTGTTGATGAGGTGTACAAGGAAATTCTTACGGACACATATCCAGCTGCACAAGCAGGTGCAAAGCAACTTTCACTTTTTTTTATTAAACAAGACTAAGAAAAAGTTCAAATATAGCAAATAAAATAGTAACTTCTAAGAACCTACAGACACGCTAACGGCCCTGTGAGGCTGTACTTGGGACATTTCTGTTGAAGCATTTCCCCTCAAAACCACATGTTGGCAGCAAGGGAAAAGTCAGGGGATCACCAGCATCATTAGGATTCGTCCTCTGAGCACTATGAATGTCTGTACAGAATTTCATGACAATCCAATGAATGGTTGATGAGATATTCAGTCTGGACCAAAAATGGTGGACTAGTTGCCATCCCCATAGCCCTGCCACTAACACAGCTTATCTGTGGTATACCGTGTCTTTCCTATAATACTGATTGTAAATGTCACCCACATATTGTCATAAGTTGAGTCAGCTTTGATAAACTGATAAATGAAGCTAAGATCCTCACACCAAAGTCAAAGAGCACAGAGAAGTCCATGGCTGTGGCCTGCTCGTCGCGGGGCACAGTTTTCCTGGGAATGGAGCCGTAGGGAAGACCCATAAGGACCTACACACAGACGAGAGGGTCAGAGGTGAGGAGGGAGAGGGATCGGAAAACTTGCACAGTGTATTATGGGAAAGTCTGTACCTCAGGCAGCACCACCAGGCCAAACATGAACCCAAAAAGGACCAGATTCAGACCGTACATCCACCTCAGGAAGATAAAGTAAGATGCCACAGATGACCCAAAGTGACCTATGGTTAGGAAAACAGGGAGCCTGACTTAGAAATGTAGTAACAGGTTATTAGAAACAGTAAGTTTCTTAGTGTTAGTATTAGTATCTTTCACATAAAATCATCGTGGTACCAACTTTCTACTTCCTTTATCTTCCTCTCCCAGGGTATACAGGCTGTTTTGAAGTTCTCAAAGTCACGTTTGAACTTGATAAGTTTCTGGGGACAAAAAAATGTTATTTTAAGAATATAGTTCACATTATAAATTGATAGAGTTTTGTTGTTGCAGTAAGTGTAACATGAACAGATTACCTTTGTGAGCATGACTTTGAAAGCATACAGCTTCCTGCCTCTTCCTTTCCCCAGAGCTCCCTCAAACTTTTCAACAAACTCCTGAGCCTCCCTGTGTGAGCAATCGGAGAAAACACAGACAACCATGACCTACCTAACCCGTGAATGAATTAGTGAGTGGTAAGCGGATGTTGAAACGACAGGTGTGGGATGTTTTAGTGATTGATAATACATCACTACTTAGACTTGGCAAGCAGGAGGTCAGTCAACCACAGCGACATGCATTAAACAGTGTCAAGCTCATTAAAAAAATAATGCAGCTCACATATCGTATTCCCTTCCCCAGAGCCATGCTTACACTGATCTGTATGCAGAGAAACGTACACACTTACCTCACACACACACACACACACACACACACACACACACACACAGGAATACACTCAGTTACATAACTCCCAGCCTTGGGCCTGGCAAGGCAGCCTGAACTGTTCCCAGCCCTCTCATACTGAAGATGTCCAACAGACTGAACTGCAGCCAGCCTTGTGTGAGATTTATAGACAGCTGTCGTTTCTACTTTTTCTACTGTGCATCTCACAGACGGTAAAAAAAAAAAATCCATAGCTGATTAAGATATTCAGTGTGAGTGAACAAATACAGGCTTGGATCTAATCACTTTCAGGGGTTTCAAGATGTTGATTTTCTGTTGAGTGCTTTTATTTCTGTGCAAAGATAAGTTCATTGAAGAGAATGTGATTAACTGGGCAAACTATGGCATCCATCCATCAGAGCTCAGTTTTGTGTCCAGCAGATTTGTGAAAGCATGATAGCTTTGATTTGTAATATGACAAAACAGGGTCATAGGAAACCTGGTGTGCCCTCTCTGTAAAGCATCTTTTTTAAAGAACTTTGTTTTGACTGTCTATAGATCACAGCACTGACAAAGAGAAATAATAAACAGCTAAAGCAATGAACAAGTTTTAATAATGCATTATCAGCATCACATGTACATGACATGAGTGATGGTAGGCATTAAGAGAAGTGGAAAAACAAATGAGTGACACACAAAGTGCCAAATTAAAACAAGCATAAAGAAGAAAATGTAGCAACAACATTCACAAATTGAAATAACCACAAGCAAACAGCCGGAGGACGTGAGTCACTGTTTTGGATTTGGTTTTTACTTGAGCAGTATGAGTCTCCTCTTCATGCGCCAGGGTTTGTTCCTTAATGTAGCGATCAGCTTCTTCTTCTCCTCTACTTGTTCCTTCAGGGCTGCGATCTCTCCCTCCGACAGCGATTCTTCATCAGAGTCAGAGGAAGAAGAGGAGCTAATAAAGGGAAAGATGTGTCACGTACCGTGGCTTTGACAAGGTGCCACAGGATTGAAACATCAGCAACTTGTGAAAATCCAACACCTCAACTCATCTGTACGTGAAGATCAATTTTACAATATAGTGGAAGAGCAGAAACTCAGTGAAGCTCAACTCTCAACTCTCGAATTCATGTGAGACAGTTTGTTTTTTATGTTGGTTGCGGTTTTTTTTTAGACGGGCGCTTTAAAAAGGTTTCTTTTACCTTCTAAGCTGCACTTTGTCGAAACATTTTGTTTCAAAAAATCTACTCAAATTGAATTATTATATTAAACAATTTTCAATGACAGAATTAAGAGTTATTGTATGGCATTGAATTCTGCTTTTAAAAAAGAAGTTCAGATCTTGTTTCTTGACCCTCAGAACCAGCAGTAAGCTGCTTTTTAAAATGCTGCCAACTCACACCAAACACACCCAGTGAAACAGTAGGAAGATGAGGTTACTCGGGATGTTTTGTCCCTTTACCTTTGTTTTAAGGCGGCAGTAAATAATGGATGAACTAACGAGGATAACACCATCACCATTACCAGCAGCCAAAAGTCTTTATCACCCAAACTTGTTTACCGAAACTGAGTTTTGCTTGTTTTGTAAATCCTCTGATAGGATGATGATATAACCTTTTCTGTTACCTGGAAAGACTGTAAACCACTGGCCCACTAAATAATTAACCTAACATTTGGTTGTTGCGGCACAGTGTTCCCCATAAACAGCATCTGACTGCTGAAATGTCACATTAAAAATCAACCAGATGTACTGTACATGCCATTTATTCAGGGAAACGAGTGTGTATTCTGTCTTTTTATAATATTGAATTGAGTTCCTATATAATTTGCAGTGTTTCATCTCCCTGAATACATGGCACATAGTAATTTCATATCACTAGTCTGCATGAGACTGCATGGACAAAAGCGCGTATGAGTGTGTGGAGCCTGCAGGTAGGTGAGAGACAGCTCTCAGAGAATACTGCACCTGCTCAACTTCCCATTCTTCCTTTTCTTGTCCTTCTCATCGTCTTTATCCTTCCCTTGTTTCCCTTTAACATTTCCCTTCTTCTCCTTGTTCTGCTCCTCTTTCTCCTTCTTGGACACCGTTCTCCCTCCTCTTTTCCTCTTCTCTCGGTCGTCTTCGCTCTCCTCATCGCTGTCCTCCTTTGCGGCTCTCCTCCTGGAGGCTTTGGATCCTTTGCTTTTCACACTCCTTTTGTCTTCTTCGTCATCTTCATCACTGTCTCTGGGCCTGGCCTTCTTCCTCCGTCCTCTTTTCCGTGGCTCCTCGTCCTCATCCTCCTCATCCTCCTCATCGTCACTGACCTGTTTGGCTCTACGTTGTGGCCTGGCTCTTCTGTTTTTACTTCTCCTCCTGGCCTCATCTGAGACACACATGTATGCATTTTTTACACAAATAGCTTTATCCAGTGACAACACAATTTATACTCCCAACTTTAATTTACATCATCACACCATCGGATTGTGACAAATCTTCAAGATATAGACATTTCCTGCACAACTTAACTGTACCTCCGATAAAAATGAAAATTGTCTCACAAAACTCACCTTCACTCCCACTATCTAACACAGCATCAACCTCCATCCCAACTGGAGCATGTGAACAAAAACACACAAACATAAAATCAGCTGATCAATCTCAAAAATGACTTTTTTCAGTCATTATCAGTATAATGAAAAAGGGTGAATATTTAAAGCTGAAAAATTGACAGACGTAGAAAATATTTGAAAAAAAAAATCTTCTCACCATCTTCAACCTTAACTGCAGCATCGTTTTTTCTTTTTGGAGGCATTCTGCTCGGGTACTTTCAGTTATCTGTGTGCTCCTTTTGTCCAGTTAGACCTCGTCCGCTCACTTCAGACTCTGCCTCAGCTCCATCCATGAGTCACTCACTGATGCACCTGTGACGGTACTGTGTCAAAAAGCCAGGATACACACACACACACACACACACACACACACACACACACACACACACACACACACACACACCCACACACACGTAGGCACAGGTGTGTCTGTGTTTAGGCTGTTCAAAGCCCAGGCTCCTTGACAACCGTCAAAGACACACAGTCCATTAGATGATAATCAGGAGCCCGGGGAGAAAACAGAGCCAGACAATGGACTTGTCAATCAAATGCTAATTGATATTTGATTAGAGCAACAACAGCACACATGCAGTCCACATGCTTTAAATGCAACTTGTATTATTGTCATATACTATATGTGATTATACAACACCACAAACTGATGGTTGAACATTTGCCATCATTCAGTTGTGACCCAGAAAGGAGACACCGGGGCAAATGTAGACATAAAGGTCAGGTCTCATTAAAGTTTGATGGAAGCTTAAGTAATCCTGAGTGAAAAGAGAAACAACTCACTGCATTTAAATACTGTACCCGGCGTCCTGTGTGACTCTGAACTCTGGACTTACTGTACTCCAGTGAATAAGTGATTTAAAATAAAATGTTTTATTTAAGAGAGAAGTCAGACGATTTTACAAGCTGTTTATTAAAGGATATGGTCCCATTTTTTTCAAGTCTTATCATAAAACAATATTGCCATGCTCATATGCACATTGAAAGAGTAACTGGTCAGTGCAATCATTGCTCCTGTTTGTAAAGCATTTCCAATATAAATCCACAGTCATAGTCCTGTTTATAAAAAACAATAATCCCAAGTTCAGCTGAAGCTAAAATATGAGTTAGTCAAACTAAGCGGGTTTGAAATAAGATATAATCTTTTTGTTTAAGATTCTGTCTTTGTGTTACTGGTGTTACTGTCTTCGCTCAATGAGGAAACAAATAGGACTGTACGTCTGAAAAATACCCACTTGATCTCAGACTTGATTATTGGCCTTGTCTAAACTTTTGAATTTGGTTTTGCCATTGTTTTAAGACAGAGTTAATAAAATGTGAACCTGTCTGTCATTAATAGCTGTTATAGCACAACAGTGAAAGGGGGTGAAAGTGAGGCCTGATGGATGAACGGTGCAGCCTGAATTGTCCACATTGCATGTTTCAAACACTAAGATGCAGGTACAACCTGTGTGGTTATGGTCAAATGTCAGATCTGACCTTTTGAATAATGCAGGAGGAAACAGGAGACTCTGCTGCTATTCAGCTAATACACAGAGGAACACTCTTCCGGGGTTATATGAATGCTGGCTTGAAGGCTTGTACCTGAGAGACAAGCTAAGTCCTCGGGGTTGGAGCCTTTCACGTCTTCTTCGTCCAGCTCCTCCTCTTGCTCCTCCTCCTGATTGTCCCCCTCCACTTCCAGTAACCATTCAAATGCTTCCTTCTCACTATACTGTACTTAGTCTCGGAGAACGCCTAGCTGCGTTTATTCTTCGGATCCATTAACTAAAAAGGGTCTAACTTTCCACCAGTTCACATCGAGGCTCAGCACCAACCTTTGCTCTCCAAAGCAAAACTGGACACCATCCGAGCTGTCAAATCACTGTTGATCAATGTCTCACTCTTCATTACTGTTAGTGAATACAGCGGACATTGAGATATCCGGTAATGTGCAACCTGTCATGGCTCGGTTTTCTGCCACATTGTACCAGCATGGAGCGAGCCTGGGACAGGGCCAAAACACAGCTCCAGTAGGAGGGTGAAACAGCGGGCATGTGGGGGTTGGTATTACCTGGACAAATAATAGCCAAGTGGATTAGAGAGTCAGAGTCTCCAGTATACAGAGAAGACGGAGGGTTTACTTGACTCCTTAACAAAGTCTTCATTGAATAATGTGATTGACACTCCTTGGCTCAAGACGAAAGAATAAAGCATAGGGACTTACTTCATCCTCTGGATCTCAAATAACTGCAGAATTAATACTTAATGTTAACTTGCCATGAATTGATCATGAGCATCAATGGAAGTGGGTTTGATTGACACTGTGATTTAATGTCAGTTGCATTATGAGCTTGTTGGCTTGTTGTCTTAAATGGTTTAAGACACAGAAAGTATCCTATAGACCTTGAAATTCAATTAAATCTGTACAGGGCCTGACTTTCAACGACTGTCAATATGTAGAATTTCAGGTTAATAAAGTTTAACTAATGGGACAACACTGTTATTTTCAGATTTGACTGACATGTGAGCTGCAGAGCAGAACCAGCTCCTGGGACACTGTATATGATCATGCAGTTATCAGATTAGCAGAAGTCTGATATCCATGTTAAATGATGCGAAATAAGACCACAAACAAGTTTTGCACAGGTTATATATGTTCTCATTTGTGCAAAACTTGAATAATCTGACACAATCTGAGAGTGTTTTCCAAGTTCAGAGCTTACTCGTGTGTCAAATGTATAATATACGGCTGAAAAGCAGATTTAAGTTGAGTGTGTAAGTCCAGCCTGAGTTGCGAACTGATCTATTTAAGCCTACCTAGATAGGTTAAACAGCCCCAATGTCTAATGAATTGTTTAATACTTTGGTCCAGTTACAGGTCCAGGCCCGGTTGTGCTCAATGTCTGCGAGGTTAACAACCAAAGTTAAAAGGTGGTTATTACATGTGACGTCATATTTACATCTTTTAAGACAAAAGGTTCATCAGAAATAAATTAATGCAATTTCAAAAAACCAACATCTGCATGTTTAGTTTACCCATTTCAAACACATATCATAAGATAATAGCTTTGGAGTGATGAGCTGCTGTGATATGAAAGATTAGGTGACACCTGTCTGTAGTCAATGTAGCATAAAGACATATTTCCCCTGTTGTGTTGGCTGTATAGGAAGACAATTATCATCTTATTCAAATTTCAGATTAATATTGCAGATTAAATTTACTCATTTATTGATTAGTGGTTTCAAAAGACATTGACAGATATACGAATTGCTAAGTAACACTTAAAGAAAATGATATGCTGCTCTTGTTAATGTCTATCTAAACAAAGCAACAACTGCTACTGTAATTCGAAATGCTCACAATGTCTTTTTTATCATGAATGCATAGTTTAAAAAAAAAAAAAAGTTTCAAGTCAGTCATTCTCACTACTCTCAGTTCACAGTACATCTAAACATCAGGTTCTCAGTAAAGTGCTTTGTTTTGAGTCTCTTTTGCTAACATGCTGGTCTTCACTCCCTCAGTGTCTCTGCAGGCTCGGCACCCTGTACATCCTGGGTTCACTTTGCCGAGAGAAACCGGGCAGGTACCCGGGAGCCCTGTGGTTGCCTTGGTGATAATTCCTGGTGACGGGGGCTCTGGTGGCCGGGGGCTGGTGTTCTTGGTCTCCAGCAGGAGGAGGAGGGTCGCGTCCATTCTTACCATGATACAGCCTCTGATGACTGCCATGGTTTTCTTCCTCATCGGCTGAAAGAGAAGGTAGAAATCAGAGAGATGAATCAGATGTGGGCAGAAAATGACAACATGGATTATTAACATTCAGTAGAAAGTCAAATGGATAACATTTAACTGTTGTTGAAGGAAAGCTTTACTGAAAACACTTGTAGCTGTAAGCACCAGCTTTTTCAGCTAGATACCGAGATACCAAATTTGTTATATGGAGGAAGAATGAGACCCATCTTTTAATCCTGTGGTAAAAATTATTTTCATTCTGTTTCATTTTCATTTAGAACTGAACAGTCTCACTCTCTTGGTCTTGTAGTGAAGCGTCGTTGTTTTGTTGCCCTGCATCCTGTGATGCTGCTTTTCTGGCCTCCTCTAGATCCATCTGTGCCTTCAGTGCTGCTCGTTTGTTCTTCTTCTTGTTTTCCTCATTTTGCTTGAAAAGGAAACACAAGCAATTGTGAGTTTCAAAACAGAGAAAGAGGCAAAAGGAAATGTAAAAATCAGCTCTTGGATGAAACAAACATCTTCTGCATTTGACAACACAACGACGAGTGTTAAGTATCGAACCCTTTGGTTCGTGGGTACATATGAACTGTTACTCTGCTGCTCTCTGCTGGAGTGATGAAACTAATACAATTACAGTGGTCACAGTCAGACACCTCAGGCGGTCTGTTTGTGCACCTACACACTGTTGGGAAGTTTTGAAGCTCAGACAAACCATTGGAAAAGCTAATGTGGACGACAAACAAATAACAAACATGAACATTCATGAGAATTAGTGACCTTTACTTGCCTAGAAATTCAATATAATATAGTATATAAATATGAGTGATAGAGTACTAGGACAAACAAAAGCAAATGTCGGGTTACCGCTTGTAGTTTTTTCTTCAGTTCCACATTGGCTTCTTTGTAGCTTTTGGATGTGGATTGTAAGTAATAGATGGCTAGTCTGAAAAAGAAAATAACAGATTATTATCGTCAAATAACCTTAAACGTTACCACTATAATGAAGTTATGACAGCAATGCAAAATATCTTAAACTGTGTAAAAAAAAAAAAAAATTAGTGCAGTGTTTGCTGACTCACACCATAAGCAGTATGAAGGGCAGCACCAGTCCAGGGTTAGAGGCGTAGCTGAACACTTTACTAAACCAGGCAGGGAAGTCTGACTCCAGCGTCTCGTGGATCACATCAAACATACGTTTTTTCCCACTAAGGAGAGGAGAATGATTATGACAGAAAGTCAACTAATTAAATTGTAAAAGCCAGATCCCCTGAACGAGTGTCATTACCTGAAGGGTCCACAGTCAAAAGAAGGAGGAATGGTGACGATGGTGTAGATGGCAGGCAGAGTGGACAGGAAGAGGATGACCAGCAACATGGCCATGTAAAAGTTGTTGGAGCCAGAGGCCTTGAAGACTCTTTCCTGCGGCACATTACAGCACATCACGGCCCAGCATTGCAGGTACATGGACACATGGAGCCGGAGGACATTCAGGGCAGGTAGGCAGGGGGCATAGAAAGCACCCATCCTGGAGCAAACAGAAAAGAGGGAGAGGAGGACAGGCTGAAGGTGCTGCTCTTCATCACTAGTTAGTTTTACATTATACCCCTGCAGCTAGTTGTAAATAATAACACAAAGATTATCAAATCAAATCAGTTTCGTTTTCTTACCATATCATTCCTTGATTGAAGATCAGGCCCAGGACGTTCCCACTGACATCAAACTCAGAGTAGGATGGCTATCACAAACAACACAGGAACGACAACAAGACCAGGTCAAAACCTAGTAAATGCATTGTCGGCTATTTGCATCCTGCCCAGTGTCACCCAGAGTCCGCCCTTTATCTGTTCGCTCCTCTCCTACTCTCTGTGCTCACATATACAGTATTTTAATACAACTGAATTTCCAACAAAACTGTTCTCATTTACATGTTTTTCTGTTTCTGTTGTCAGAGACAATTATGGGACAATTATGAAATAGTGACTGAAACGTGGCCCATTAAGAGTACATGTTAACGCCCAAGCCATTAATAGGCTGCTGCTCTGCTGCTGCTAAAATCCTGATTTTATAACAGTGATTTTGCCATGTCCTCATCCACACAGACTTGCTATTGTTACCAGTGACCGTAGTTACGTCAATATGTTTTTTTGAACATCCCAGTGCAATAGCATGTGATCTGTCTTTGGCAGAGATAAAATACAATACAATACAATGGCAAAAGGCAAAGCAAACCTGCAGTGTTTTGTGTTCACAATGCACATGTTGAAGGAACCACTACACAGACTTGAAATGCACCTTGAGAGGTGGGCTCAGTGAACCAATCTGAGGCCAAACTGAAACCTTAGTTCGGTCTAAATGCACTATGTTGGCAACACTGCAGGCTGTATACACCCTCCTAATAGAAACTAACTTATTTATTATTTTTATTATTTATTATTTTAAAGAGCAGCAGCCAATGGGGTAACTCCAACTCAGTCATGTTACACTTGGCTGTCCAATGGTGGAATTATGATCACTCATCAGTCAGCAACATTCACAATTATAGGGCTGGTCTAGCCAGAAATAAATCTGCTCTGACTCATATTCTCATAGACAGTATTTCTATTCACCTCCGGAAAAACAGGCACATCTTTGATGTGTAATAACAAATAAATTATACACTGTTGAATTTCAGCGGCACTGTCACTGTGATCAGTTAGAAAAGATGACTCACGAATCCGGCCTCCAGGTCCCAGCACCAGCAGTAGTTGAGAAAACGAACAAGCACAGCTCTCAGGAAATCACCAATCAGCAGCGTGATGTAGGTTGTCATGGTATCAGATATGATCAGCCGGACAAACTCCTGCATAGGATGGAGCAATCATATATATAATATAGTATAATATCTATATATAAATATTTGATAACAATAACACATTCTAATTATACGGATAATTTAAAAGAAAGAATAATTTTTTTTCCATGTTTGCATTATGATGATCATATAAGGTTACACTTTTTATTTACAACTTTATCATTGAGTATATGTCTCAATATTTAACATGTATGGTTTGTTTAGATTTATTGTGTATAGGTTTTATAAGCATATGTAACTATTTGTCCTACCCAATGTAAAATATACTGTGTTTTATCTTTAACCCATTGTATTTTTTTGCACTTATTATCAAAGATTTCTAAAAGCAACATAATGTGATCGGAACACATTTTAATTAGAAATCATCGTTAAATACAGTTTGGTTTGATTATGGTGTCAAGCAAGGCAGTGCAGTAAAAATGAAAGTGAGCATTATGAAATAAAATAGTCGAATGAATAGAATAAAATGCCCTTGTGAAATGTAAACTGACTTTGCTAAAAGGAGATTTTATATTCCACATTTTGTTCATTCATATGATTATTTCATAAGCAGTCACTTTGAGTATCCACAAGTTTATGATGCATCAACATTTACGTCATACAGTTATATAATGGTTTGCAAACACATGCACACTGACCTGCCCCACCATGGTCTCCCAGCAGGGCCCTCTGGGTACATCAGCAGGTTGGATAGTGATGGGCGGGGCAGTGCTGTTTTCTGATACTGTGCCATTGTAAAGACTGGCTTCCCACATGGTTATATTAAACTTTATGATCTTTTCCTCCTCCCTCTGAGACATACACACACACACACACACACACACACACACACACACACACAAACACACACACACAAACACACACACACACACACACACACACACACACACAAACACACACACACACACACACGCTTGATATTGATTATAATGTAACATTACAAAAGCATCTCACACATCTACTCACACTAGCTCTCACTTTGAGGTTGATCTCATCCATGAGTGCGATGATAAAAGTGTAGAGATTTCCCAAGAAGAGGGCAAAGATGCGACCCAGCTGCCACTGCAGAGCGACACGAGGGTGGTAGTTCTCCAGGGTGCTGATGACGTCAAAGAGCATGGGGCAGAACATCCCCAGTAATGACATGACCATGTTTACCTGAGGAACACGTGTTTTTAGACTCAAGACAGCTCATATCACACGTGAGGACAATGGAGTGTAGCCTATTATTTTTTTTACCTAGTATGCAATGCCAGTCTGTTACTTAACACAGTAACTGTGTCCCAAACCTGCACTAAATACTAAGTCTAAGCAGCTTTAGAGTAAGTAGTTTATTCATATTGATAAAGTGACAAAATGAGTCAACAAAAAGCTTAGATTTTTGAGAATACTATTCCTCCACAAAGTAATGCACAAAGGAAAGAGGGAAGCTGCTATTCTTGAAATGAGAATGTGGTGCAAATGCTTTAACCCCATATATAGCACCACTCTACATAATGAACTTGTTCAACAAGTCTTGCCTGCCACTAAAATGATCCACATACTTTTCCCCTCTGTATTCTGTCTCTTTGATTCCCCACGTCTCCATCTCTCATTTCTCATTTCTACCTCATTCCTTTCCCACCAGGTGTGATTCTCCAGTCCATCTAGGGCAAACTTCTGAGAGCGACGCACTACAAAGTAGATGAGGTATCCACTTCCTGCTAAGCAGCACAAGACCAAGAAGTTGGCGAGCACTCGCAGAAAGCGAGTCAGATGGATGTTGTCATCCTTTCGGCTCTCTTGCTCCTCTAAGATTGCCTCCTGGAGAGGTAAAAGTAGGGTTATACAGGATACAGATAACTGTATAATAAGTGGTGTCACTTAGCTACTATATTGGAGCACCAGTGGTCATCAGTACTGACCTTGAAACAGGTGGTGATGGAGGCAAACTTATTGTCTGCAGTTTCAGGGTTTCCTATCAGGTAGTCCCAGCTGGTGAACATCTTCCAGCTGAAGTTAAAGCTGTTATCATCTCCAACCCCCGACTCATTTGCATTACGGGCCATCCTTTAACCAGAAATAGTCACAGATTCAGTAGATTATTGTGCCTCAAAGACATTAATTAGTTCTTTGTAGTCATAATAGACTCACGTTCTTATGACCACCATGTAGCTATAGGCCACTGTTCCCACACCAACCAGGAAGTACGACAGAGGCATACGGAACTTAAGCCAGCCAATGGCTCGCTGGTTGTTGTAGTAACCATAGAAGAGGACTGAATACTGAGCGTAACCCTGTGGATACAAATCATAGTTGGAGCACAGTCATAGATTCTCATATTTGTAGGTGTTGGTAGCACTTAGCAATTTTCTTCCAGAACTTTGGGCAACAATACATCTTCATTTAAAAATTGTAGCAAATAAAAATATAATGTTATTTAAATTGGGTGAGGTGAGCATGACATATGTTGTCAACTGACCCCACAGTCCCATAAGACAGCAAAGTCCATGGCACTGGCCTCCTCAGCCCTGGGGACAGTCTTTCTTGGGATGCTGCCATAGGGCCTCCCCATCAATGCCTGTAATAATAATAATAAGAAGAAGAAGAAGAAAGTCAAACATTTAATATACTCAAAGCAGTATTTTAGGGCAACCAAACTCCACCATACCTCAGGCACCATAACCAGGCCAAAGGTCAGACCAAACAAGATCATGTTGATGCCATACATCCACCTCAGGAAGATAAAGTAAGAGGCAACTGAGGAGCCAAAATGACCTGAAGGGCAGAGGGAGTAAATATGAGGATGATCATTACACTGATACTCAACTCTTCAAGCAGAGAAACTAAATGTGAGGCCTGCAAAACATGTAAACTATACTATAGATGCATTTACTAGAAAACCATACATACTCTATGTTAATGGCTTGCATAGTTTTATTATACTCATTTACTTATAATAAGTATATTGGAAAAAAGATAAAACAAGCCTACTTTCAATCTCCTTTATTTTCATCTCCCAGGGAATGCAGGCCGTTTTGAAGTTTTCAAAGTCCCGTTGGAACTTCATCCATTTCTAATTAAAAAAAAATAAACGAGATGCATAACTAAAAATGCATCATATATTCCTTTACATCATCTAGATGATATTGTAAATAAGTCGAAGTCAGTGACTTGCCTTTGTCATCATGACCTTGTAAGCATAGAGCTTCCTGCCTTTCCCTTTCCCCAGAGCTCCTTCATATTTCTCCACAAATTCCTGAGACTCCCTGTAACAAAGCAGGCATCTGATTAAATGATTTATAGGTGACACTTTGAATTGCAGCTGAGAATTCAGGGGAATCTGATCACTTCAGGATCCTACTTTTATCAATGAGAAAACAAAGTACCGTAAAGTGACGAGTTTCTTTTTCATTGGCCAGGGTTTCCCCCTCAGACTTTGGATCAGTTTCTTCCTCTCGTCCACTGCCTCCTTCAGCTTCTCCAGCTCCTCCGGTGACAGAGACTCTGGCCTCACCTCTTTCTCCTCATTTTCCTCCTCTTCATCATCTTCATTGTCTACTTCACTTGTCTCCTGCTCTGAACTGAGGCATATAAGAGTAGTGTGTTTAATGTCCATGCACCTTTCTTGTGAGCGGGATAGGACAGTTTTCCTCTGTAAGAAACTACAGATTTGTGAGATAATGATTTACCTTGTTTCAACTACTTTCTTGTGCTTTTTCTTCTTCACGTCCTGTGTTTTGTCCTTCACTGTACGTTTCCCTCCATCATCTTCTTTCTCTTCATCTTTTTTGGCACGTTCGTGTTTCTTTTTTCCCTTGGCAATTCTTTCTTCAGCTTCTCCCTCCCCCTCCTCAGTTTTTCTTGTTTTTTCATTTTTGATATTCTTCCCTGTTTTTGCCATCTTACCTCTTTTTATTTTGACCTCCTGCTCCTGCTCTTCCCTCTCTCTTCCTCTTGTTTCTTGATCATTCTTTGTTTTCCTTCTCCTGCCCCTTTCTCTTTTCTCCTGCCTGACCTGTAATTCCTCTTCCCCTTCCCCAGCTTCTTTCGATGCTCCTTTCTTCCTCCCATTCCCCCTCCTCCTTTTCTCTCTATCACCATCCCTTCTTTTTCTTCTGTGTCTGTCCCGCCCGTGTTCCTCATGAAGAGTGGAAACCTCATCCTCGTCACCTGCAGTAAAAAATGTAGACACTGTGTTTATTCAGTGATAAAATAAGCATTAACATGCTCCATAGATTATTCACACTCACTCACACATTCACATCATTCTCTCTGTATCCTACAATATTGTGAAGTTGTTCCCTATTCAATTAAACCATCTCATTTTCTCTGTCACTGAAATGTTTTTATCCAGGTGTGATAATCCTGTGGTAATTATGGACACAGGTCATGACAGAAGGGCAAATAGGAGTATGCAAATTACACAGGACTGGGTATGAAAAAGAAAAAACCTCCAGTGGATGAACTGGTAGAGCAGCGGTGACAGATTGGGTTTAATGGTGGCAGCAGAGACAGTGGAGCTTCTCAGAGAAATTAATGAATAAAATAATAAAGACAAAAGGGGACATTTGGAAAGAGACTCCTCTGCCTCTCCAGTGTTCTGTAAAGTAGAAACAGTCTGAACCACTTGATGTGTCAGTGATTAATGTTATGATATAAGAGAACCCACCCACCTGCAAACTCCAGCCCAACGTCAACTGTGGAACAGACATAGTTTCAGTGTAAAAATTAGTGTTCTCCAAAAAGTTTTCCAGCTTTGAATGGTCATTTCTTTCAGCCTATACGACAAGTTGGAGTTAATTTGTTATTTTACATCGAACCCTTTTTTTTGTGAAAATAACTTGTACCCGTTGGTGTCCTCTATGTAGCACCCTTGAGTGATGCCTCCTGATCCTTAGCATCAAATCCTTGCATCTTTTGCTGCATTGCCTATTTTGACACCGTCTGACCTTGAGCACTGCTGTGAAATAAGGCATTCATAATGTCTCTATCTTCATCTTTACATTGTTTTCATTTTTATCACAGAGAAGATTACGTGATTCATCTGAGACGCAATTAAAACAAGACACATAACAGCCTCAATTATCTTCAAATTTGAAAATCAAAGGCTTTTTGGGAGGATTCTGACTCCATGAATATACTAATGAGCTAAATGTGTTTGTAACCAATTCGATTTGATGAGTCAAGTGAAGGATCAGTTGGACATTTATTCAACTCATTATCCGAAGTTACACTACAGGACTTTTATTTATAAGTTCTGAGAACCAGAGAATTATAAGCTGATCTGAGGTCAGCACTGATGTAATCATCAAAGAAGACGAGTTTATTCATTATAATTGACAATGCTTTCACATTGGATGCGTTTGTTTTATTTTACACATAGTTGTATTGCATTGTTTCTTACATCATATTTCTGTAAGGTAATGTGTGACTTTGTTTTGAACTTTGTGCTGTTGAACAAAAGCTTATTATTAATGTTGGTGTTATTAGTATTTTTTAAATGATAAGATATACTGCATCTAATCACCTCCAATGGCGTAACCAACCTCCGCCTGCTTTGATGACCTCAGCGTTAAAAATCCAGTCCATTTTTTATATCCTCAACACAACCCTGACCCCTTTCACTGGCAGAGCTTAGCCTACCTTATTGTGTACCTGCCACTATTGTCCTGCCTTAAAGGGGGATGAAGAGGACAACAGAAAGGACCACTGACAGACTGAACAGATATTTATGTAGTCGGCCCTTTGATGTGTGTCCTTAGTGTAACCGGAGTGGCCAGCACACAGGTCATTACGGCCATGTGCAGCAGAGGGACACAAAAGAGACAAACAATGGTCTAATGAAGGGAGACGGGGTGGCTAAGCCCAAAAGGATGGGGGAGACAGCCAGAGGCCAGAGGCCAGCTCCCAAATATGCAGCGGAGTGAGTGGGATGGAAGAAAGTAGTGTATAAATATGTTTGTGGTGGCGGATGGCTGGCCTTCCTTTGATCATAAACTTTGATCAGCTGTAGTATTTTCACTTGTATGTTATACATATATATAAATGAACTTCAGGCTCCATTAAACTCAATAAAAAGGGACGGTTTTGTCCAAAAATAGGTTCAAAACAATTATCACAAATACATCATAAACACACTGCAAAGACAGAGACCAAAAGGCCTTTCTTTATTTAAAGAATCAGTAATATTTTCTCCTACTGAACATCCAGCCATAAACTAAAAATTGAAAATAATTTATAGCAGATTATGGCACAAGAATCTATGAACAAAAGACCTGTGCCATAAAATGTGAAAACCAGAATAGCAATTTGGTAATGAAGATATAAAGATGGTCACGGTCTTACTGTCATTCTCAGAAGTGATCAGACTGTCTCCCCGAGGCATCTTCCTGTCATGGTCCTGTATCTCCTACAACAGTCGTCCCAGCATCCAGTGGAGGTGAGGTGATGTGAGGTGGACCAAGCGGCAGGGTTTGAGTGGTCTCTCTCCTACTGCATCTTTACAGGAAAGGATGCAGTGTGTGTGTGTGTGTGTGTGTGTGTGTGTGTGTGTGTGTGTGTGTGTGTGTGTGTGTGTGTGTGTGTGTGTGTGTGTGTGTGTGTGTGTGGAGGGGCTGGTACATGATGAGTAAGTCGCATGAGAAGTTTACTTTTTCCTCGCCACCCATCGACCCGAAACAGGGACAATGACAGCATGGAAACCCTAGAGCCACGCAATTTCACTAGCAATCAATTATTCAAAACAGTTATGACTGCCTTTATGCAGCTGTGTGTGTGTTTTGTGAATGTTTATGAGTGTGTGTATGTGTGTGTGTGTGTGTGTGTGTGTGTGTGTGTGTGTGTGTGTGTGTGTGTGTGTGTGTGTGTGTGTGTGTGTGTATGTGTATAAGACAAAAACATGAGGGTCATGAGAGCAGTAGGCCTAAGTGAGGGACATGGCTTTTGTGTTTTCATTGTAGCATAACAGATGACTCAGCTGCCAATTTTTTATTCACATACCCATCAGTTTCGATATACTCACTCACATCCTCATCATTTCTAAATGAGTACCTTTGGCTAAAAGTAGTTATATGAATCTATGTAAAGCCACAGTGAAGAGGTGAATAAAATGGGACCATGATACCAATACTTGACCAACTGTTTCTTTAAATTCACATTTCATTTTTTTGTCTCTTTCAATAAGTGTCTCACAAGTTTGTGTAAAAATGACTAATAGAACAGCATCATTCAGTCTGTTACTTTATCCTAATTATTTATGTGTGAGTTGTGCAGATGTTTCGGGATATAAAGCCTTTCCTCTGTCACTGTCAGATGAAACTATAATAAAGACATTTCGCAATGTGGTAAAGAATATGAAAACAGCCACAGATGTTGTCTCAGTCTTGTGTGATTGAGATGGTTTCTGGACTAATTCAGCCATATAGCACATCTAAATGTGTATGTTTGTGTGCATGCCTTTACAATTATTTTGTGGTGAAAAAAACTTTCGCACTAAGGCGACTCAGTGAAATGTAAACTATTACATTTTAGGGTTGATATATGTTTGTTTTTTTTTTCTTGTTTTTTTTTGGTTACCTCTAGGGGTCAGGTTAGTGTAAAGTTTGGGCTTGCTTATGCATTGTACTTTTCACTTAGAAGGATGTTGTATGTTGTTGAATTGTTGTATTAATTCCTTGGAGACTTACAACAACCTGGACCACTTTCTCTCAAGGTTTTGGCGAGTTTGACAAAAGAGATAAAAATGTGATGTTTACTGTAAGAAGCCTGTTGAGCAGAACAAACCATGTGACCTTTTGAAATATCAGAGTTAATGTAGCATGAGTATGGTGGAGTATGGTGTCATCCTGACATGACTGAACAAGTGCGTTCAACCTGCTGTGCATAAAGCTACAGCCTGTAAGATGAAGGCAAAGGGGTGAGCTCCAAGCTAATTAACCTGTAGAGGGCAGTGTTGCTCTATACTGTAATGTGTAGGAAGCAACACCTCTGCCTGGTAGAGATGATTTTTATCTTTAACTGACTTGTTTTCTGCATGTGTGTCTGTGTATGTTTGTGCTTGCACGTGCAGAGACAGCCCAAAGCTTAACAGACATATAAGCATGTTTGTGTACACGCACATCAACTCACGCGTGTTGTGGAGGAGAGAGAGTAGGCGAGAGATCGGTTTCCCAGTGCTAAAGTTAGCTGCAGCTACGAGGAATCATTGAGCAGAGAGGCGACGGAGGTCATCAAGGCCACTTGAGTAGAGAGTAGAATCAAAATATACTGCAACAACTCCAAGATGAATCTGACTGTAAATGGACACATCACTGCAGTGCAGCTGATTATAAATTACAGGCCACCAAACTGTAAGAGGAGATTTCTGTCATAAAACTGATACACATAAAACTGGGTACAATGACACAACAATACAAATTTACCAAATTTTGTTATGTCTGAAGTCAGGGTGATCCAGTTTTCATTTGAACTACTTTCTACTACAAAAAATAGTCCCTGGACAAACTATCCATGTGGCGAGATGCCAGCCTTTAAGTTTGGGTGATCAGACAGAGCTTTTAAGGAGCAGGATTTATACAGGTTATGTGGCCTTATTGGCACATACAGTGTTTTAATGCACACTTTCAAAGTCAAATTTTGAGAAGCTGAGTATGAGCACCTATGTGACTACACATTTGGAACATGCAATGCCTTTAAATTAATGCATTTTTATAATTTATATACAGAACAGGGAATCAGAATGGGACATATTCATGGGAAAAAGAGGATTATCACAATCATGGAGTAAAACTGACAAACTGCTCAATCAAATCTAATCAAAAGTTCACATGTGTCTGTTCGTCTTGTCTCAGTCTGTTCTGATAAGTGTGCCTTTTTTGTTGAAACACTAAAATCATTTGGAGCTATCAGTGTGCAAGGGGTTAGACAGTGATTCATCCATCTGTTGGCATGATAAAAGGCTAGCGAGGCCTGCAAAGTGCCTGCATGTACCGTATGAGTCAAAGAGCAGCTCTGCAACAGATGATCAGTCTGTCACCAAGCTCCCTGCCCCTCTAATGCAGGTCACAGAGGCAGGAAAAACAGCACAGCCACAGAGGAAGTCTGTCGAATGAGGTCTAAAGGCATTGTGCTGTACCTTGCTAAAAATAAATGTCAGAAGTTAACAGAGAAAAACATACTGTATCAGAAGCGTTGTGGGTTATCATGAATAACAATCTGAAAAACATTTTTTCCAAAGTCAAAGTGCAACACAAAAGACAAAAAAAATGCACAACCACTGTCTGTATGACTGCCTCTTCCTGCCCCTCTCAGCTGATAACAATCAACTGGTGAACTTTGTATAGCATTAAAGTCTCCTCAGCTGTTGACGCTAAACGTAAAGCAGCAGGGAGTTGTGGCTGCAAGGGTGAAACCTGGCTTGTTTTTGTCAGAGGGAGAGAGAGCAAGAGAGAGAGAGAGAAGGAAGCTGAGGAGGGGAGAGTGCAGGTAATCAGGTGTGACTCAGACTATAAACACATTTTTGCCTCAGGGATTCAAAATGGGACAATCACTGCATACAGAGACATGTCATTAAAGACGTCTAAAGCACACTGTATCATGTGCAGTTTCACAGTGATACAGGCTGTTTATCTGGAAGTCTGTCTGGGATGATTGATTGCTTTTGAGCAGAGGTTATACTTGTTTTTGCAGTTTCAGAGAGATTGCAGGAAAACAGACTTCTATGAATATTGCTGCTGGAAAGTCGTCCTAGTTTAAAATCAAGTCATTACAACTTCCATGGAGGGGGAATAAGAAAAAAATGGAACATTTCAAGTCTTTTCTTTGAAACTTGGCAGTTGCACAGCTGGATTTTCTTTTCTCTTTTGTTTTCCCCTTCACTAAATTCCTTCTTCCTGTTTCTGGGTGTTTCTCATGAGGGGGACTGACTGTTGCACCACTGTGGAAGTAGAGGAAAACAGAAAACTTTTCAGGAAAGAAATTTCAGGCCTCAACATATCAAGAGCAAGAGAGAAAATAAGGTAAATAGAGAGTTTACATAGATAGAGGAGGAGAAGTGTGTTGCTCAATTTTGTACACCGTGTCCATGGCACAGCTACAGATAGACAGTGTGTAGGTGTGAGTGAGGAAAAAAAAAAAAAGAAAAGAGAGAGAGCATGGTAAGTATGCGTGAGTAAAACAGCGTCATTAAGCATGGAGGCGGGCCCTGTCAGACTATGGGTATCGCGAAGGGAGGGACTTGGCTCCTGCAATTGACAGATTATACAGGCGGAGGCGTGGCTTGTCCTTGCAGACAGAGAAGCACGTGGCTAGACCCGTCTGCACGAGGGAGCAGCAACAAAGACCAGCCAGTCCAGGGAACAGAACAGAACACAGGACATCTGCTGCACACACATGTACACACACACACACTCGCTCTGTCTCTCTTTCACACGCTTACACACACATACGCGCGCACTCACATGCAGGGGTTCACATTTGCTCGGCACAGGCAGGGCATGCGGTCACACGTATAGTCTCATATATCAGCTGCAAAGGACAAACCCACACAGAGCAGGGTATAAATGTAAACGGCAATATAAAGACGTTGCTATAAGCATATGTTCTGCTTGACCACAGAGCCACACTTGCAGAAACACACACATTTATACACACACTTTGTTAGTCCAACAATCATCCAGATACCCATGTAAGGTGAGGTTTGTGTGTGTGTGTGTGTGTGTGAGAAAGGGAGGAGAAAGTAAGAAGGAGAGAGCTTAGACAGAGTGAGCTGGGGGAGTTTAAAGGGACTCCTCCCTGGTCAGAAATAACAAGAAACACATTCATGAGAGAGGCAGAGGAGTTGTGCAGCAGCACAAGTGAGAGACTGAATGGTCAGTAGGTGCTGAATCAGCAGATCACATTCATTTGATACCATTTTTATTGCTCTCTATTAATCTCTCTATTGCTTTCTGTCTATTTTGTTTCTTGTGTTTCACCCTTTTCCTCAAAATTTGCAGCAACGACAGTGTAAATGGAACTAAAAGGACCAAGGCTTTACAACAAAGCTGTCCCTCATCTCCCCTGAATCATACAGACAGGCACCTTCTGTTCAAGAAATGTTTCCAATTACTTATGTTTACACACACAGGCCCACACGCACACACACACACACACACACACACTCACACACACACACATGCATTTCAACCCCTTCATAAGGGGTTGCACGTGAAGTTGAATGTGGACAGAGCAGGGTGGGGGATCAAGTTTTAAAGCAATGGTTTTAGTCAACTTCAGTGCAGAGCTTATCAAGCGCTGCACACAGTTTATGTAAATGGATAAGCTGCCATTTCCACCAATAGCCCCTTTATCAACAGTGTCTCACCACGCTGACGCCAGACACAGGCAAGCTGTGCCTGTGTGTTAGTGTGTGTGTGTGTGTGTGTGTGTGTGTGTGTGTGTGTGTGTGTGTGTGTGTGTGTGTGTGTGTGTGTGTGTGTGTGTGCCTGTCGGGATGGCCAATATCTGCCTAGTAACTACAGACAGGCTGTTCCTGATTCACATAAGTAATCTTCACACCCTCACACACACACACACACACACACACACACACACTTACAGACTGAAACACAACAAAAAAAGATAGCTGCAAATTGTATGCATATGTTGTCATGGCAACATTTTCACTTTCACCTGCTTATGTGTATCCATCATGGTGGTGAAAAAAAATAACAATTATCCCCCCAACCACCCCAACACACAGAGAATGATACCAAAACATACAAACACACACACACATACACACACATATAGAAGCTAAGCTATGACAGCGAGGGGGGATGGGTAATGATACTTGACACCTCCCACTCTCTCCTCAGCTGCCCCCTCCCCTCACTGAAACCCATGAACCTTCACATACTAAACAGACATACATTTTACATACACATGCTCCTTTTCTGCTCTGTACAGGGGCTGCGTTAACACAACATACACACACAAAGACTTCAGTGTAAAACACAGACTAGCCCCCCCCCATGCTTTTCTTTACTCACATATGAAAAGCTTTTGAGCTTATATCCATACGATAAGTGAACCGTACTATTACTGTGTCTGTACACGGAGGACAATTTGCATAAAGATGCCACATGATGAGTTTTAACAAGCAATGCTCAAATTTCACCTTGCATATTAAAATCTAAAGTGTGGCTCTTGGCCTTTCAGTGCCTGTCAGTGTTTCACTTGCTCACCCGCATTTGATTGCATTGTTTGATTACACTGTCACTTTAATCAGACAATAATGTTCCTTGCTGTTAAAGACCCTCCCTTGATACACTGGTTGTAAATTATATGCAAATGAGCTCACTGTCATCAAAGCAAGTCTTTGTGAAAAGGCTATAGACATCATTAACATCATCTCATATTGAATAAATTACTGAAAATTATTTGTGTGAATGTTTTGCTCGTGCCCTTGTGATAATGATGACTCCTGTTCTTTTTCTTTCTTTTTTTCCTCATTCCACACAGTAACAACTGATATTAAAGCTTGTAAATGACTCAGATAACTGCTGGCCGTCCTGCAGTTATGGTGACTCAGACAGTCACCAACTGTCTCACTACAGTTATCAGAGATTAGCAATCTGATCAAAGATGATCAGACTTTGTTGTTAAGCAAATATTCAGAGTACTGCTGTTAATCAACGACCAGTTCTCCTCAACTGTCTCAGTCTTTATGACTGGAAAATATAAATTTGTGAGACTGTTTTTTTACAGTTTGTATGTTTTATTTATGTGGAAAATCAGGTCACATTTACATTCCACACTTTTACACTAATGTTTTCTCCTGAAAATCCCCCAAATACATGCATACAGCACAGACAGATCGACGTAATTGATTAATTTATCTAGACACAGTCTTACACTCACAAAAAATTAATTTAATTAATACATTCCTGTCAGACTCCTTTTTTAGACAAATTGGCTTAAAACATTTTTAATTATACTATATCATAATAAGTATATTCCCCTTTAAAAGTTAGGGGAAGATGAGCAGCAGCCGACACTTTTACTTTCACCTGGCTGCATGTTTTCTCAGTTTCTATATGAATTCCAGTTTGAACTGGAGCAAAACATACTGCTTCGAGACTATACTAGTCTTTCCACGAATCCACTCACTGATAGATGACAGCATATTCTCTCAAACACACTAGCACACAGACACACACACACACACACACACACACACACAAACACTATGCCGTCCCACCCCAAGTATTTGTTTTCTGCTCAGCATGGCCTGTAGTGCCTGGGGATGTGTGTGACGCAACACTGACAAGGTGGGGGAATATGCTGGGACTTGTTAGACCTGCAGGGCAAATTTACAGTGCACATGACACACTGCAAGGAACATTTTTTCATATTTCACATAAACTATGACTGGTACATGATATGCCCGGGTTACTGATGGTGTTAAATTAGAGGTTAAAGTAAAACTTGCTAAAGTATAAAAGCTCACATGTTTACCACCAGGGCCGTAGCCAAAATTTTAGAAATACCTAGAGTCCAGAGCCCCACAGTTTAATCCCATTTCCTCATGAAATATTTGACTGACCACCAAGAGTCTGTGAAATTTAATTTCAGTGTTAAAATATATATTCTTCTAATTTTATCTACCTACACAGTTTTCTAAATGCTATTCAAGACCTGCCATACAATGCTATGTATAGAGCACAATCCCCTTATTTTAATTTCTGTTTTTAGCAAAAATGGTCAAGTTTAAGAATTTGGACTGTAAATAACATCAGAATCAGACTTTAAAACTCTCAGTGTGTAATTTAACTGCAGAAGAGAAACTTCTCCTCGGGTCCTTTAAAATCCCCCAAATTCCCTGAAACAACTCTGAGCTCATGACCTCAGTGTCCTCAGTGGTAGTTACAACACTGTTTGCTGCAACTGCTCACATCAGAGACCTAAATGGATTTCACAATCATTTTCCAACAGTGCATCCTGAAAATATCCTGCTCTCTAGGTGCTGCTCAGCTCTTATCTTTTGCAACCTCCCACAAAACATGTTTGCACTCTCAACATCAACACAAGCATGTCTGTATGCTCTTGTACTTTATGTTTATCTTTGTGAGGACGTATTTGAGGTACAGACGAATTGAGGACATGTTTCCAAAGTGAAGACATTTTGGCCTCACTTGGGCCAGATCTTCTGAGAGGTGTGTGAGGGTAAAGATTTTGTTTTGGGATAAAGGTTAGAATTATGTTTGGGTTCAGTTTAGAGTAAATGCTTGGGGTTGGGCATGTAATGGTGATAATTAAGGTTAGGATTAGAGGCTAGGGGCTAAGTAAAGCATTATGTAAATGAGGGTCCTCACTAGGGGTGGGAGGAAACACCTTACAGATTGATACTATCTATTCAAAGTCTAAGAATCATTATTGAAAGATTCATTGGTTTTACAATAGATCGTATTTTGTGCACATGAACACTCAAGAATTCACACCATAAACATACTTGGTAACTAATTAGATAAATAAGGTAATACATAAATAAACCATTGTGTTTTAAATTGCATTTACAGACAATAGCACTGTAAGTTTGGCATAAACTATTTTAAGTATAAAAAAGCATTGGTTTTAGTATCAATATCTGTGATTCTGGTAGGCTATTACTGGTATTACTTGGTATCAGTTTGGATTACCCACCATCTTATTTGTTGTTACCACCTAGAAAACATGTTTACACTCTCAATGTCAACACAAATGTGTGTGTGTGTGTGTGTGTGTGTGTGTGTGTGTGTGTGTGTGTGTGTGTGTGTGTGTGTGTGTGTGTGTGTGTGTGTGTGTGTGTGTGTGTGTGTGTGTGTGTGTGTGTGTCTGTGTGTGTGTGTATCTAGTGTCAACTCTCTCAGCTCTCCCCTAACAAACAGACTTGTATATCTTTTTAGTCATAAATCTGCTCTGGCTTTGTTCCTCTGACAAAAACAATCATACTATGTAGCAGGAGGGGCGAGGCTGTTTTTTACCAACAAAAAGTGTCCTCTCACAGAAATGGGGGATCTTGTACAAAGAGGCATTCCCTGAAGATTGGCCTCTTAATCATAGTTTTTTTTTTCAAAGACATTCATCAGTCATGTCAGCACCATTATTAATTTATCCATTCATCTAGGTGGATTACTCAATAAAAAGATTCGTGTCCTTGTAGGAGGATGACGAATACATGTGTAATAACGCAACACACGCTACGCGCACGCGCACACCCTACTACCCCCCCCCCCCCTCCCCCGTCTCGCAGAACTGTACATAGAGCTCGGGGGCTCCGCAGGCAGCCAATGGCGACACGTTGTTTTACCCGTGACATCATCCGCCACCCCTCTTACTAAAGAAGGAAACAAACATCCATCCAGAAGGAACGGGAGACGGAGAGAGAAAGAAAGAGAGGCAGGAGGGCGAGGAAGGGACAGTTAAACCCATCTAAACCTGCCTGACGGAGGACAGCGCCACAGAAACACAGCCAGACACAGAAACGGACGTTACCAGGACCCTGAAACCCACGACCTTTTTTCTTCTGCCAAGACAAACGGCCACTTCCCCCCCCCCCCCATCGTCGTCGTCTCGCGAGAAACTTCATCGATTTTTAGCAGGTGATGATCTTGGATTATTGTTTTGTTTTTGTTTTTTCTTAACGACAAGGATGAATTTTGAAGTGAGCTCAGCTTGTCGAGGTAAACAACGAAAAGAGGGGTGTTTAAACTAAGCTGATGGTCGGTCATGGCGACCTTTAACGGTGGATTGAAAGGTCAGGTGGTGTGTGCGTTATGGTTTTGTGTGGTAAACAAGCTTTTTTTTCTTTCTTTTTTCTTTTTTTTTCCGGTCGTTTGCTGGTGGATGTTGTCACCACCAACACTACCTCTATCATCTCATCCTCCTTAATGGAAATATCACAAGCCCTCGAACGTGACTCGGTCTGTTCGAGGGGAAAAACAAGGGAGGGAGCTAGCTAGTGCTGGTTACTGTCTCTGTTTTTCTATTTGCCTGTAGCTGGGGGATGGGGAACCAAAGCCAGCTAATTCCTGTCTACAAATAGAAAATTCATAAGCCGAATAGGCAAGTAGAGCGAGAGAGTTGCTCTGAAATTTCTACAGAGCATTTGCTTAAATATTAAATGAAGTGCCAGTACAGCTCTGCCCGGTGTTTGCAGTAGTTTCAGCTTTGGAGAAAACGAGATTTGCTCGGTGTTAAGAGCTATGTGGCACCACCAAGTCGTTTCTAAGTACTTAAGTGTGATTATATAATAGAGGTTGTTCTCAATGCTTCGTTGAAAATACGTAGAAAAGGTTTATTAATAGAAATGCTGCGAGAACGAGGAGATACAAAACGATGTCTAAACAGGAAGCAGAGAGATTGCAGACAAAGGGAGAAAGAAGAAACAAAGGGAGCAGAGACCACAATGTCTAGACTGTGGGTTATTTCAGAAAACATCAGTGCTGTTTCCTTACCATCGCCTTTAATGATTATTTGCAACATTTTGCCCCTTTTTAAAGAGAATAATCACTGTGTGCTTGTAACAAAACAACAGGCTTTTTTCTGTTCTGTCCTTCAGTGTGACTCAGTAGTTTTTACCCCAGCAGGGCCTGAAATATGAGCTAAGCTTGCGGCTGATATAGGAGCACAGTCTTCCCCTTTTGTTTGCTAGAGATGATCACACCTTTGTCTTTCAAAGTGCGTTCAGATGTTCACCCCATAGAAACCAAATGGCACAATTTCAAGTCCGACAAGTTTTCATATTTTAATGTTGAGTGTTTGGATTTTTTGTGAAAGGAAGTTGGTGGTGAATGATTGTGACCGGTAATCTCCCCCTGTACTGGAAAGCCCCTGACTTGCCCTGTCTGATGTATTTTACAATACACAACACGTGATAAATGGCATAGTCTGGTAGTTTCATCTCCCTGCCAGTGTCAGGAAACGAGACACAGGGTATTTGTTATGCTTACTAGCAGTAATTACTAATATAACTGTTAATTAATCAAGGTTGATGAGTGATGATCCCCAGTTGGTGATAATGACAACATAAACAAAAATATGTTATATTTCATGAGCAGCATGTGTGCTCTTTTCTCTCTAAAAGACCTCCTTTGATCATTAAACATTCAAAACTTCTCAAGTATGCAGTGTATGTGTGTCAGGTTGAAAGCTAGGCACATTTAAACATGCTCAGCCTGGGTGATTTTTACCTCCTACCTTATCCCTGTTTGTGAGAAGTCTTAGTAAAGGGTAGGTTAACATGCTTGCTGTTTGTCTGACAGCTGGGGCCAAACGTGACAGCTGAACCACACTGTCCATTGTTCCTTTGTGTCAGAAAGTCAACAGCCATGGTTAATCTGTTAACTGCTACGGGCCTTGTCATGTTTGTTTGTCGTTCCTTTTTGGTGTACTTTTTGTTGTCAGCTGTGATGTAGTCTTGGTTTAAATTGATATCCTTCTTTTTAGGGGCTGTTTTAGCTCAGAGACCTTGTCCAAGAACATGTAATCTAGATGTGTAGCTCAAATCTTACAATCTAAATGTAGCTATCTATATAATAAACTGTTGTTACTGGGTTTAAAGAGACTGATTCTGCTGGTCATTTGTTAAGAAAAAAATCTTTCAAGCTACACCAACCTCTGGCTCAGACCTCATGTCTGATATTTTTCAGCAGTCAGCAGTTGAACATGTGACGCACAGGGAGAGAAGGTCTTTGTGGGCTTTTCCAAGGAAACCCTTTGTTGACACGGCTGGGATAGCATGCAGGGGCACAGAAAGAGAGGAGGAAGGAGGGGTTGGGTGGGGGGTAGCTGAAGATTTAATAGCACTTGTTGGTGTGATCAGTATACCTCGAGTGAGTTGACAGGACGTTCTGAAACAACTGCCAGCCTCTCCTGGAACATTAAGCTCGCCTGTCCTGTTTGTGTCTGTGACCAGAATATAGATGAGCAAGCAGCTGCCATGTTAGAGCACAACAGGGCCAAAGGTTGTTTACAAGGGAAGTATGATACTGTTGCCAGATGCTTGTTGTGTTTTTTGAGTCTAGTATCAGTTGATCAGATGATTTGTAAAACAGCCAGGGCAGGACTGGCAGACAGGATACCTCTTAACTAACTAATCTAGTCCTTCCTGTCTGTCTGTTTGTTCATTCACCATGGTGTTTTTGATCTGTTGCCTCACAGGCAGCGTCTCCCACTATGCAACTTCCTGCTGTATTGCATTGCAGCAGGACGGGGCAACAACGTCATAGGGCTACACGTTTCACCAACTTACGCACATACACGCTAGTTTTCTGGGCGTATGTGTGGGGAGAAATGACTCTGGAAGTTTTGAAATGCCTTTTGTGGCAAGAACCACGGGGTGGGGAGGGGAGTACTTTCTGAAACTGTCGACCTGCTTTGTTCATTCTCATTCATTATCTTGGTGAAGACTGAATATTGTTTTACCCAGTGTGTTGTTTTTGTTCTTTGGCTGAGATACTGCTAGTGAGTCTGAGCGTCATTTTTTGTCTAGATAGAGGCGGAGAATAGGCCGTTGAGGGAGTGGTAGTTATTGTCAATAATTGTTTTTGTCATAATCATGACACACAATTACTTCATAAGTCATAAGGTTTCAGGTTAGCCCGGAGGCCTATTGTTCAATTGTGACCTTTTTCATTAACATAAAACATAATTGCCTTAAGTTATGAGGAAATGACTATAACTCTGTGTCTGTAATTAGCTACGAGGAAGGAAGACATTATACAAGAAAGTTTAAAGAAAGCGGTTCACAGATATGAAAATGAGGTGGGTCAAATTCCAGGAAGAGCCAAACTGTTCTCAGAACTGTGAAAAGGGGTGAAGGGGTGGAAGAGATGGAGGGAGGGAAGGGGGACACAACAGTGAACAAAGCTGTGGGACAGAACAGAGTCCAGCTTCTGCCAAAGGTGCTGAACAGAACACACTGAGTGTTGTTTGTTCTCTGGGCTTCCTGTGGTGAAGCGTTCATTACTGTATTCATGCTAAAGGGCAAGTCAAAACAGGCAGGCATGCTGTTCTTAAATTTTCATAATACGACTCTCCTGTTATCTGTCGGCCCTGTTGACACTGCAACACACAGGGAAATGTGTCCTGTGATGGAAAATGTTTTAGCCTTCAGTTGTATCCGACATCAAGGTGTTCATGCAGAAAAATGCTTTCTATGTGTGCGTGTGTGTTTTAATAAGCATTCTCACTCTGTCTCTCTTTTATTCTGTTAGCAATGGCCCAAGAGACGAACCAGAGCCCGGTGCCCATGCTTTGTGCCACAGGCTGCGGTTTCTATGGCAACCCGAGAACCAATGGTATGTGCTCCGTATGTTATAAGGAACACCTGACACGGCAGCAGAGCAGTGACCGCATGAGCCCCCTCAGCCCTATGGGTAAGACAGCACACAAAAATACACTAAAAACAGATAGTATGCAATCCAGATTGATTACAGAGGCCATGTGTTTATGATGTAAACAAATAAACGAGGCTCGTTCTATATATTTTCAGCTAGAGATAAGGAGTGACTTGAGGAAGTGTAGACATTGTTTTGAAATACAATCAGTTCTAGGCCAGTCAGTGTATTTTCCCAGCTCTCCTCCCCCTTGCCCTCCCTCTCTGTTTTTCCACTCTGTGTAATGAAAGACAGCTGTTTTTCTTCATGACACTGTTCAAGGTTTGGGGGGTGTTCACTCCTTTTAGACATTTATGATGTCAAACAAAAAAAAAAGTATTCCTCTCTGACTTCACCCATGATTATACATTTTTTTGTACTTTGTATTGATTGTAAACAATTCTGTTTTCTGTTTGAGTTTTGTCTAATGGAGTTCTCTCCATTCTCATCCAGGTTCAGCTGCTAGTCCTACCTCAGAGGCCTCAGCCATTCAGAGACTAGAAGCCAGTCTAGCCAAGGTTGATGCCTCCCCCGCCTCTTCACCCGACATGTCTAGGTCAGTGTTGGATGTGTTTGACTGTTCGAGGTTGTTCTTAAAATTGGAGAATATGTGAACTGTTGGTTGACTGGTCTCCTGCTCATCCCTCCCTGTCTCCCTTTATGTAAACCTTCAGAACTATTCAAGGCTCTCTTCCTGTGACTCAACAAATGACAGAGATGAGCATCTCGAGAGAGGACAAGCCAGAACCCCTAGAGCCTGGTAAAACTCACAGACACGCATAAAGACACTTGAAGTTAACAGACAGGCGAGCAGACATTAGACACACATGCACGTGACTTCTTACATACAGACTTCTTAAGGCAAACATCACCCCATAGAACCCACTGTAGCCTCAGTTTATTTTTAATGCTTCACTGCATACCTTAAGCCCAACTGTTGGTTTTACTTACAGCCTCCAAGAAAGAGAGGCTGCCTAAAAATAAATCTGTTTAAAAATACCTCCACACCAGAGGGCATTCTCAGATTTGATGCAGACTGCCAGAGGCTTTCTCAGAGTAATGCGCTAGTTTCTGCCAAGAACGAGACAGGGCAATTTACAGATAAGGAATGCACTAATTAATATCGTTTAGGACTAAAGTACACAATTTCAGTTGCCAGTGTGTTTGCATGTCATACAGAAATATGAACAAAACTCGTTCATCTGCTGCTTGCAGGTTAAAGATATCAGATCATGGTAAATTAAACCCAGCATGACTAATATGTATGTTTTCCCCCTGTTTTGTCTTTATCTGTAGTTGTAAGCCAGCCTGCTGCTTCTAGCCCTACTCCTGTAGCTTCTTCCAGCAGTGAAGAAAGCAAGGGTGACACCCCCAAACCTAAGAAGAACAGGTGCTTCATGTGCCGCAAAAGGGTGGGCCTCACAGGTGAGCAAGGGGGACACGACACGAAGGGGCAGCTGATTCAACACATTATTATTGTCAGTGATAACTGTTTTACTGGTCAGAGATGGAAAGACTAGGAGTGTTCTTAGCACCTCTCTTGTGTAGTTGTTCACCTCTCTGGTTCTAGCTTTGACTCCTTACCTTTGTGTTTCCAGGCTTCGACTGTCGCTGTGGCAACCTGTTCTGTGGCATCCACCGGTACTCCGACAAGCACAACTGTCCATATGATTACAAGGCCGAGGCTGCCGCCAAGATCCGTAAAGAGAACCCCGTTGTGGTGGCTGACAAGATCCAGAGAATATAGATTTGACAAAATCAGGAGTGACGGCAACGATGACAACACCTTTGACAAAGACTGGAGTATGAGTGTGAACCTTTGAAATGAGCACTGGCATGAGTGAGGATTGAAAGGACTTGATTTACAAAATTACAACCTCAAGAAAATAATGGGAAAAAAAGAAGAAAAAAATGAAAAGATCCTGTCTGAGGGAGATGCATGAATGATCACTTTTCTCCTTTTTTTGATTAATTCATTAGTTTGTTTTATCCTATTTTCTGTGGTGTGATTTTTGCCGCTGTTGAGTCCTTTTTTTTTTCTAAGAATATGTATTGTCTTATTAAAAGCAGCCCAGGCTAACTGTCCAGGATATGCTGTGCTCCTCTCACCCTAACCAGGCGCCATTTTGTGCCAAACCGTAAACAGCCATTTTACTCGGACCATGTCATGTGTCAGACACTGGCTGGTCTTTCAAAGCGTTCAGACTACACAGTAACAGTCCACAAGAGTTGTGTCCTTCAACGTTTTGAACTTCGTGTTCCCTGCCCTGTTGCCACTGGAGTCAGTCAATGTTTGGAGAACCGTACAACTGTCCCCCACCATGCACAAGGGGCTTTGTTACTTTGTCTCTGTCTTTCCTAGCTTTACCTACCTCACAGCTGCTGCGTTAAGCTTTGTCGTCTTCCCTTTTACTTTGTTTTCATCAGCTTTGACCCCAGCAGAACAATGGATCATCTTGATAGTCAGCCTCAGTGACCCTGTGATCAAGTCTGTGTCGACTGTGATCGGTTTGATTGTGACGAGGCTGCTTCCATTATGGCTGGAGGTATCATGCTAGACAGGGGCAAACAAATTACTCCACGTTTCACTGAGTCTAAACATTTTCAATGGATATAATGGGTAAAGGAGTTCCCCAACTGGTCTGAGCTCAGATTGTAATCTCAGACGCCTGGTGCAGGGCTGTGTGTACCGACGTGTGGCCTGAGAGGAAGGATGGCACCCTTCCCTGGCAGGGCTGGTAACTTGGTGACTTTAGGCTACAATATTGTAGGGGCATGAATGAATGGGATAAATGCATGAGTTACTCTACATCTGCATTAGTGTTTCAGAAATATTTGGCATCACTCAACTTAGGGTTTCCGACATTTTATTTGCTGAGAGACAATTATCTGTTATGTTGTAATAGCTTTTTTTTTTCTCTTCCATTGATATTGTACTGATGTTAGCGCATGTATTCAGTGCATTTGTGGAGTTAGAGTATGTGAACCATGATTTTCTTTTCTGTTTTATTTTTTAAAATGCGCTAACAGAACGTTCATGTGAGATGTGTGTGTGTGTGTACGCGTGTGTGTGTGTGTGCGCGTGTGTGTACGCGTATGTGTGTGTGTGTGCGCGTGTGTGTATTTGGGTGGGTGGGTGTGTTGTTCCCCAACCCTTTTGTCTTTGGAGCTACCCGGTTTATCAGCACATGTTTACAGAACTACAGGAGCATGCCAGAGCTAGATTTATGAAAAATAATAGATACCAAGATTAGATGTAACTTCTCATCTGTCTAACAGCTATTGGTCTGTGTGTCTGCTATAGAGCACCGTAGAGAAGTGTGCGTGTGTGTATTTGTGCGCGTGCACGTGCACATACCTGTGCAAAAGTGTGTTTTCATGGCTGCCTGACACATTGAAACCCACGTATGTTTGTGACTTGTGTTAATCCCCTTTTTTTCCTCCCCTGTAAGGATGTGTTTTTCATTTAAAAGATAACTGTATGTATCCGTTTGAGTTTTTCCTTTCTGATTCTTAGTTATATGCAAATTTGTACAAAAAATGAAAAAACAACAAACTGTGTTGATATTTATGTATTACATATAATCTTGCTATCCAGCATTACGACAGAATAGTATCATGTAAATAAAACTGTACAGAGAGACATTACCAAGCCTCATTGTGTGTTGACTTGCACAGCTCACCATTTCTCAGTATTGTTGGAGTTTTAGTAAAATGTGTTTGGCTATTTCAACCTTTTGTTTTCAACAGTTTCACACAGTTTACGATCCTTTATGTGGAGATAAACCCGTCGGAGTCATCAGGTGCATTATATTTTAGCACAGTAAATATGACTTTGAAAATGAGGCTGTTTTGGGAAGATGAAGTTAATGATGAATCAGCACAAGCTGGTGAAGAGTGAACGCTGGAACTAATTTGAGTCAGGACAAGAATAGTGTAGGAGCCACATGTCAGGAACTCCAGCATTACTCTGTAATACTTTACCTAGGCTAACCCGGCCTCTTTAGCGTCCTCGTGTTAATACAGAGAGCTGGCAGCACAGGCTGTAAACTTTGCTCAAGAGACTTTTTTCCAAACCATGTCTGGGTCACACAGGAAGTATTAATCCCCAGACCCTGGAAGAAAATGATCCTGTTCCACTCGATCTAGGCCAACGCTGTACATGCAGGACACACATGATGTGTGTGTCTCAGAGACAATGTGTTTTCTCGCACTCCTGTCAGGAGCTCCGGGGGCAAAGTGTGTTCACAGATGGCATCATGGCAACAGCTGCTCAGACAGCTGAGGTGTGCTCATGTGGTGTCCCTGTGACAGAAAGCTACAGAGATCACATTGTCTGGAGGCAATTCTTAAGTACAATGGAGGATTTACACAAAGGCATTTTGGGTGAAAAACATCAGCTCCTTTTAATATTCAAACTCAAGGTTGTTATTAAGGTGTCTAAATTCAGTCACTGAGAATGTATTATAAGGTAAAGTCATCACTGACGACGTCTGCCTGTCCTTAAAGCCAGAGGGGACAGAAGAGTGCACTTCATAACTAATGCAGTGACAGATGAGAGGAGGATAACCACACTCCAAATATGACCTGGAACAACTGCAGACATCCTGAATCACACTTTGTGTGTGTGTGCACATGTGCAAAAAAGCTGGACACACACTCCATTGTCAGTAATCTCTCGCCCACCCACCACACACGTTAACCTATAATTTGTTTCACTGATGTGTGCAGCCCATTTATCCATGTCACCCTCTCTCCCTGTCTCACTCTGTCTGTCATTGGGTGCGGCTGAGGTTAAAAAGCTGGCTCACTAGACGAAAGACTTTAGAGATTATGGCCACCTGAAAATGGCAGATGTTGTTGCCAGATGTGCAAAGTGGTTGGAAGTTACATGAAGTGACATGCAATAAATACAAACATGAAGACACCTCCTCTCTTTCATGTAAACAGTCACACCCACATTAACTGCATCTTCCTCCTCTACTGTGTGTGTGTGTGTCTCACTTACGTATCATTGTTTCTACATTTTATCTTAAGTGCCCACTGCATCTCATAGTACATTAGTAAGAGAAGTAATTTGGGTTAAAAATAACACCTTTTTGCATACATACACACAGCATGCACACACAAGCATGTTCAGCATTTGCACATACAATTGTCATATCACTTCACTTTCACATCCATGTATAATGAATACTCACAGGAAGCATTTGTACATATTTGCGGGCATCTATGACTCAGGAGACCGTCCATTGATCGCCGGGTTGGTGTTTGATCACTGGCTCATCCTGTCCACAAGTCAAACTGTCCTTGAGCAAGACACTGAACTCCAAGTTGCTCTCGATGCTGCCATCTGGATGTGAATGCTGTATTAGCACGGTCCATTTACCATACATCAAACAGGACCGACACATATCCAAGTGAAACACATCACTACATAATTACTAAGGCACATGCATACATACTTAGAGTATGTACATATTATATGAACAGGAATAAGATAAGATAAACCTTTATTGATTCCACACCGGGGAAATTCACTTGTTACTACAGCATAGGAAAACGAGGTAGAACAAAAAAGTATAACAATGGAATAAAGTAGAAAAAAAAAGCAACCATAAATAAGAACATGTGTACAATATAAGTACTTGAATTTGAAGAGATATTTACAAAGATATGTACGTAATGTGCAAACAGAGAAATAAGTAATTGCATTCAGATTCAAAACAAAAAAAGTATTGAAAATATTGAAACATATTACACAGAGCATTTACATTATATAGCATTTTAAAAAATTGCACAGCGTTATTTGCATCCAGCTATTGTGTACATTGCACATGTAATTTCATGGAAACATAAAGTGAGTTTATGGTTATTAATAGAGAGGGATGTCTCCTCCTTTTTGACACAACCAGGAAGTTGGCAAAGATCTATATTCACCAGTGTATTAGGTTATAGCCTTTTTAAAATGAATAGATAAATAATCATTCTGATATTTTTTAGGAAACATAACAGGGGTTTCAGGTTTTCAAAAGAGAACTGCAGTGTTTAAAAAAACAAACAAAAAAATCAAAAAAGAATAAATGCTCCACAGATGAACTATATACAAAGTATGGTTAAATGGATTTTGTATCTATTTTTTTGTGGGACAGAAGGAACTGTTGATCAAATCTGGACAAGTCTGATCTCTTAGATAGATCAACCATCATACCTGAATGCAACATGAAATCTTTCTTTTTAAAATATTGGGCTTGGTTTGCGGTCACGGATGGATCACTAAACTGGCCAACCCACAAGAGGAAACAACTACAAAGAGGTGCAAGACCACAACAAAGACACACAAAATGACAAAATGATAGACAAGACAGAGTGAGGAAGATACAAAATGACCACAAAGAGATGCAAAATAGCAGCTATAAGGTGACACAAGATGACCATGAAAACTTAAAATGACCACAAAGACAAGTAAAACTGCCAAAAAGATGCAAAAGGCCACTAAAACACCACTAAGAGAAGCAAAACTAGTAAAGAGACATACATAAATGTGTAAAGAGATGGAAGAGATGTGAAACAAACACAAAAGGATGTGAAATGACCACAAAGTGACACAGCTACAAAGAGATCTACATGTCTGTATCAAAATCTGTCCGTGGATGTGGTTTAACAGACCATTCACAGTGCAGTTGTACCGATAGGGTTAATCATTGTTAATCTATCGTTATATGCAGCCAAGGATGAAAAGGCAAAGATGGAGGGGGTTGTCTGTAAATACTCTATTGTGGGTGGGAAATTTTAAGACCGAAAGTGTGCTGAAATGAAGGAGGCCTGCAGGGGGCGCTACTCGTTTTTGTTGTCTGTACCTGATCTAACCTGTGACACCGGAAAAGGAAAGTCTCGGCAAAGCTTGTTGTGCGCTCGTGTTAGCGGAGCCATTGTAACGTATGGGAAACGCACTTTGTGTGAAACTCGGACACTGTGAAAAGTACCTTATGCTACAAATCTAAACTCTGCACCGATGCTCTCAGTGTCTCCGTGAAAAAGGCAGAGTCAGGTCAGCTCTGTGGATGTTTAGAGTTGGCGGTCTGGTTCACTGGCAGTAAAAAGAGCGGTAGAAGCTAACAGACGAAAGCCGCACCATGGCGGATGTTACTGCTCGTAGCCTGCAGTATGAGTACAAAGCGGTGAGTATGTCTGCATAGAAACACATAAACACCAACATATGAGAAGTGGGAAGTTTTATATGTTGTTATATTATCGAACTAAAAAGCGAGGTTAAATGTTTTTAATTCGGGTCGCTTCTTGTTTAGCTAGCCTTCTTGCTAACTAGCAGTTAGCCTAGCTGTAGCCGTGAACAGTGGGGAAAGTCATTGACTGATCCCGTCGTCTTTGTGTTTTGGTTGTTAGAACTCAAACTTGGTGTTGCAAGCTGATCGCTCTCTGATCGACCGCACACGGAGAGATGAGCCCACCGGAGAGGTCCTGTCCCTGGTGGGGAAGCTGGAGGGGACCAAGATGGGTGACAAGGCACAGAGGACCAAACCTCAGAAGCTGGAGGAGAGACGAGACAAGTCAGTACTGTCAACAACATATTTCGCTGTCTTTGCCAAGTTAAAGCAGCAAACTGAAATTACCTCCACATACACTGAAGTGTATGGGTTGAACATTTAACGTTATCGAGTTTTTTCCCCTTGAAATTGTTACATTGTCTTTTACATTGTGTTCAAAAGGTTTTTGGGAAGCTGACATTTTTCATTTTTACTTCACTGTTTAATGCTTTTCTTATCGTTGAAATTTCAAATCCAGATAAGAATAAAAACATTAATCGGTATAATCTTTGTTTTTAAAAGAATAATATAAACAATCAAGTCCAAAAGTCAATTGCAAAACAGTGATTGCCTTTTGCCAGCGCATATGATATTCTCACCGATCACATCAAATTCATTGATGTTATCACGAACTGGTGTTTCAAAACAATATGTATTTTCATTTGGTTTACAGCTCACTGATAACATAACTTTGAAAAACTTATAGTTTCTAAATATTGACTGTAATGGCTTATCCTTCAGTAATGTTTGAAGGCTCTGCAAGGTGATTCTCGTTCTGCATTGAGATGAAGGAAAAACAAAAAAATCTGTGCTCAACTCTGGAAAGTATTGGCCATTGACATGGCTAAAGCTTTTCATGTATGATCTTTTTAATGAACATTAGTTTTGTTGTTCCTGTCCCTGTTGAGTGACACTAGCCTTAATCCTGTCTCCTTAAACCGGTCTATACAGGAGGCGAAAAAGAGATGAGGACAGGCACGATATCAACAAAATGAAGGGCTTTACCCTTCTGTCTGAAGGCATTGATGAAATGGTGGGCATCGTGTACAAGCCAAAAACCAAAGAAACCAGAGAGACCTATGAGGTGTTGCTCAGCTTCATTCATGCTGCTTTGGGAGATCAGGTCAGTCAACATGACAACAGCTGCTTTTGAAAAGTCATCTCGTGTTATTTTCTTTTCATCAGTCACCAACACCTTATGTGTCATTTCACTTGGGTGTTATATCTCATCTGCAGCCACGGGATATCCTATGTGGAGCGGCTGATGAAGTGTTAGCAGTGCTGAAGAATGACAAAATGAGGGATAAAGAAAGGCGGCGTGAAGTCGAGCAGCTTCTTGGACCCGCTGATGACACTCGCTACCATGTGTTGGTCAATCTGGGCAAGAAGATCACAGACTATGGGGGGGACAAGGATTTACAGAACATGGGTAAGTACATGGGAAGCAGCTACGGAGTAATGTTATAGTACTTTTTGCTCTAGTCTAACAGAAGCCACTTTGCTGACGGTCTCATGTTATCTGTCAATTTTTTTGTGATTGCTCACTATATTTTATATCCCCAGATGACAACATCGATGAAACGTATGGTGTGAATGTCCAGTTTGAATCTGATGAAGAGGTGAAGATATTTTTTTTCTTTTCTTTAAGAATTTCAACTCTGAAGTTGGAGCAGATGCAGCTCAAAAGTTTTAGCTTTGAAAAATTTGGGCTGAATAGGTTGTGTCCCTAATTTTTCTTTTCTTATTATGTAGGAAGGGGATGAAGACCAGTTTGGTGAGGTACGAGATGAACACTCGGATGAAGACAGTGAAGGAGAGGAAGCAGAACTGGGCTGCACTCTTTCAGCCAATGTAAGTGCAACATCTACATCAATACCTGTACTGCATTAAGTTTTTGTGAATTAATACAAACTATTGTAATAATAAATTATTTCTCATGTAGCTTGGCGCCACAGGTGATGTGATGACGGTGAAGAAAAAAGATCTGCATCCTCGAGACATCGATGCCTTTTGGCTCCAGCGCCAGCTCAGCCGTTTCTATGACGATGCCATTGTCTCACAAAAGAAGGCTGATGAAGTCTTGGAAATTCTGAAGGTATGTTTGTCATCTTATTTTGTTTGGAGCAGATACATGTATCTTTGTCATACTGGCTCATCCGTCGTCTTTCTCTGTATTTCACAGACGGCCAGCGATGATAGAGAATGTGAGAACCAGCTGGTGTTGCTGCTGGGATTCAACACCTTCGATTTCATCAAAATCCTCCGTCAGCATCGCCGCATGAGTAAGTCTGTGTTGTAATATGACAAGGTTTCAGATCGTTGTATTTTTCGCCTGTTTGAAGTTGATCATTTTGTTCTTCCTTCTGGCACACAGTTCAGTATTGTACCATGCTGGCAAGCGCTCAGAGTGAGGCAGAGAAGGAACGGATCATAGGAAAGATGGAGTCTGATCAGGAGCTGTCAAAGATTCTTTACCAGCTGCAAGAGACAGAGAAGGAGGATATTATTAGAGTAAGACCAGTTGTCTGTTGAATCATGTGAACATTTTTGCATAAATTGATTTTCTTGTTCAGTCCGTCACATGTGATATTTTGTGTTTGTAGGAGGAGCGATCTCGCAGGGAGAGGGTGAGGAAATCTCGTGTTGATGACTTGGAAGCGATGGACATTGACCACGGAGAGGTAAATAATGCAACACTGTCACATCATGTGAGCAGGTTGACAGTTGTAGTTTCACTACATTGGGTGATAAAATTGGCATCTGTATCACTGCCATACAGGTATTTATACAATAAAGTTGACATTTTCTTTTCTTCTTCGCCAACAGTCATTGGCCCCTCGGCAGCTGCTAGACCTCGAGGATCTGGCCTTTACCCAGGGCAGCCACTTCATGGCCAACAAGCGTTGCCAGCTGCCAGACGGCTCTTTTCGCAAACAGCGCAAAGGTTATGAAGAGGTTCATGTGCCCGCCCTCAAACCCAAGCCTTTTGCTGACGATGAGGTTTGTTGGTTGTGTGTCTCATTACGACTCATTTCAAAGGTTTCTACTTGATATCCACTGGTTAGATTTGTTAATGACCTAAATCTCATCATGTCATCAGGTACTTGTTGCTATTGAGAAGCTGCCAAAGTATGCCCAGGCAGGATTTGAAGGATTCAAAACCTTGAACCGCATCCAGAGCAAGCTGTTCAAGACCACCATGGAGACGGATGAGAACCTGCTTGTTTGTGCACCTACGGTAAGAAAATGTTGTTAAAGCCAAAAGCATTGTAACAGTTTCTCCCAAGTGTACTTTTTTTTTTCTATAATTCTGATTTTCTTTGTGCACACAGGGAGCTGGTAAGACCAACGTTGCCCTGATGGCAATGTTGAGGGAAATTGGAAAGCACATAAATCTAGATGGAACCATAAATGTGGATGACTTCAAAATCATCTACATCGCACCTATGCGCTCACTAGTACAAGAGATGGTGGGAAGTTTTAGTAAGGTAAGCCTCGTCTCTCCTCCAGAGCCTTGTATACACACTCTGAGGTCATTTACATGTTGAGATCTACAAAAAAAACGCTTTTACTTCTCTTTTCATCCCAGCGTTTGGCAAGTTACGGCATCACGGTGTCTGAGCTGACAGGAGACCACCAGCTCTGTAAAGAGGAGATTAACGCTACTCAAATCATTGTGTGCACCCCGGAGAAGTGGGACATCATCACCCGTAAAGGTGGAGAGCGTACCTACACCCAGCTAGTGCGCCTAATTATCATTGTAAGTGATGTCAATGTGTTGAAGAAGGGTTTTGTCAGGAAACACGCATCATAAACCAAATTTATTCGACATAGACTCTCATGATAACTAAGTGAATGTATCACGCAGGATGAAATCCACCTGCTGCACGATGACCGTGGACCCGTGCTGGAATCTCTCGTGGCGAGGACCATCCGCAATGTGGAGCTGACCCAGGAGGATGTGCGTCTGCTGGGTCTCAGCGCCACACTTCCCAACTACGAGGATGTGGCCACCTGCCTGCGTGTAGATCCTGCCAAGGGACTCTTCTACTTCGACAACAGGTAAAAAAAAAAAAAAAGGTTAACACATGAGCAATCATGTTTGGAGTTCAGACGACACTTTCCACAGCTACATGCTTTTTATCAGTTGCACTTTTTGCATATTCATCTGATAACCACCCGTTTTTCCTCTGTAGTTTCCGCCCTGTGCCCTTGGAGCAAACTTATGTCGGCATCACAGAGAAGAAGGCCATCAAACGCTTCCAGATCATGAATGAGATTGTGTATGAAAAGATAATGGAGCATGCTGGAAAGAACCAGGTGAGTCCTGTCTGACTTGTTCTTCCAAGGTAACCTCATTTACTGACCTTATTACTGTGAGGAAGAAACTAGATCCACAACTATTTAGAACTCTGTAACTACATATGCAGGTGATCACCACTACCTGCTGAACTAACGTTGGTCTTCAACAGTGTGTAACCAGATTTGAAAGACTGCTGACATTCATTTGTCTCCAATAGGTGCTGGTGTTTGTCCACTCCAGGAAGGAGACGGGAAAGACCGCCAGGGCTATAAGAGACATGTGCTTGGAGAAGGACACACTGGGTCTTTTCCTAAGAGAGGGGTCAGCATCCACAGAAGTGTTGAGAACTGAGGCAGAGCAGTGCAAGGTGAGTTAACTCCACCGAGATAGATGACCAAATTCAAAGTTTCTTTGGTGCTCGGTCCCGTTTGATTTACACCTGAACTTTCAAATCCCAGAACCTCGAGCTGAAGGATTTGCTGCCTTATGGTTTCGCGATCCACCATGCTGGTATGACCAGAGTGGACCGTACGCTGGTAGAGGATCTGTTTGCTGATAGACACATTCAGGTTCTGGTGTCTACAGCCACTCTGGCTTGGGGTGTCAACCTGCCAGCACACACCGTCATCATCAAAGGAACGCAGGTGTACAGCCCAGAGAAAGGCAGATGGACTGAGCTTGGAGCCCTGGACATTTTACAGGTCAGTATGGACTGGATCATTACGAAGCTGCAGTGAAGCAGGCTTCGTAACGTCACTAACAGTAATAATTCTGATTTCAGATGCTCGGTCGAGCTGGTCGTCCTCAGTACGACACCAAGGGAGAGGGAATCCTGATCACGTCCCACGGAGAGCTGCAGTATTATCTGTCCTTGCTCAACCAGCAACTGCCCATCGAGAGTCAGATGGTGGGCAAGCTGCCCGACATGCTGAATGCAGAGATCGTACTGGGCAACGTGCAGAATGTAAAGGTTAGTGACTGTCGTGTACAGATGCTTTGTTAAAGGCGTAAGGACCTGATCAAATGTTCTGTTCCTCTTCAGTTTGGGTAATTTCTCATATTTTGTGTGTCAGGACGCTGTGAACTGGCTCGGCTACACCTACCTGTACGTCCGCTTGCTCCGCAACCCCACTCTGTATGGAGTCTCTCACGATGACCGCAGTTCAGACCCCCTGCTGGAGAGGCGCAGGATGGACCTGGTGCACACGGCAGCAAATGTTCTGGACAAGAACAGCCTGATCAAATATGACAAGAGGACCGGCAGCTTCCAGGTATAGACCTCTCCAGATGGGTTGGCGTTTTAATGTCTTTTTGTGGTTCCAGTGTTTAACTATGAATTGGATTTCATAATATTAATGGTTGACTTTTGTGTGTCTGTACTTAAAGGTTACAGACCTGGGACGCATTGCCAGTCACTTCTACATCACTCATGACTCCATTCAAACCTACAACCAGCTGCTGAAACCCACTCTCAGTGAGATTGAGCTCTTCAGAGTCTTTTCACTTTCCTCAGAGTTCAGGAACATCACAGTGAGAGAGGTATGTCGACTCCAGACAGATACGGTGGTTTGAAACATGCTGAAGTTAAATATTAACACAAAGCTTTGTCTTTTAGGAGGAGAAGCTGGAGCTCCAGAAGCTGCTGGAAAGAGTTCCTATTCCTGTGAAGGAAAGCATCGAGGAGCCCAGTGCCAAGGTAGCACACATAAGCAGTGATGAGGAAAACTGAAATTATTGTGTTTGGTCAGAAAAGCAACAACCAAAAATATTTCTCTTGATTAGTTTTCATTTATAAGTTAATGATACGCTGCCACAGTTAACTACTATGTATGATCTAGTTCGGATCAGGACTGTGGTTTGATGTGTATGTTTTTCAAGTGCATAGATTTAACAAGCAGCATTAAAGTGATACATTGTCGTACATCTCCGTGTTCTTATTTCAGATCAACGTGCTGCTGCAGGCGTACATCTCCCAGCTCAAACTGGAAGGCTTCGCTCTCATGGCAGACATGGTGTATGTCACACAGGTACAGTGTTACATGCAGTTTTTTCATTGTTTTTCTGTTGACGTTTAGTTTTTCCTTTTTCTTTTGAATGGCTGTTTCCATAAACTTTACATGTAAATGAGTGCTTTTCCTAAAATGTTTTTAATCTTGAATTGAAAGAAAACAGAGTCCTATGACGACATATTCCATATCCATATGTACTGATGCCAAATGTAACTATCCATAACTACTCTTGTCGTCCATGATAAATGTATATAAAAGTTTTTGAATGATTATATATTTTTTCTTCCAGAGTGCTGGACGACTTATGCGCGCCATATTTGAGATTGTGCTGAACAGAGGCTGGGCTCAACTCACAGACAAGACCATGAATCTCTGCAAGATGATTGATAAAAGAATGTAGGTCTAAAGGTTTTCTCTTCAGAATTAACATAGACTTTGGCGAGCCAAGGCAAGACACTGATAACTCTGCATCTCCACAGGTGGCAGTCGATGTCTCCGCTGCGTCAGTTTAAGAAACTGCCAGAGGAAGTGATCAAGAAGATAGAGAAGAAAAACTTCCCCTTCGAGCGTCTCTACGACCTCAACCACAATGAGATTGGTGGGTTTTCTTCCCCTACAACATGATCATGGAATTCCCTCCTCAGCCTGGAGAGTACTTGGAAGTCATATGTTTGATTTTTTTTTCCCTCAGGTGAGTTGATCCGAATGCCTAAGATGGGGAAGACCATCCACAAATATGTCCACCAGTTCCCCAAACTGGACCTGGCCGTTCATCTGCAGCCCATCACCCGCTCCACGCTGAAGGTGGAGCTCACCATCACTCCTGACTTCCAGTGGGATGACAAGGTCAGTAGTGAGAGAAGTATTCATCATGTGCTGCACCTCAAGTGCCTCTGTTTCTCAGCCTGCTGACAAACTATAATCTTCCCACTTAGATTCATGGATCATCTGAGGCGTTCTGGATCCTGGTTGAGGATGTGGACAGTGAGGTCATCCTCCACCACGAGTACTTCCTGCTCAAAGCCAAGTACGCCCAGGACGAACACCTTGTGACTTTCTTTGTCCCAGTGTTCGAGCCTCTGCCGCCGCAGTACTTCATCCGTGTGGTTTCAGACCGATGGCTCTGTAAGTAATTAGATACGCGTTACAGAATTCACATGATGTTTATGGAAGCATTTCAACTAACTGCTTTATTTATTTCAGCCTGTGAGACTCAGCTGCCGGTATCCTTCCGTCACTTGATCCTACCGGAGAAGTACCCCCCGCCCACTGAGCTGCTGGACCTGCAGCCTCTGCCTGTCACCGCTCTCAGGAACTCTTCCTTTGAGGCTCTCTACCAGAACAAGTTCCCCTTCTTCAACCCCATTCAGACCCAAGGTACAGAACAAGAAACCAAAGTGTCCGCTATTCATCCAAAAGACGTGTCATTCATCAAAGGATAGGTGAATTTCATGTTGCTTACTTGACTCATTTGTTTTGTTCCTGTCCCCACAGTGTTCAATGCTGTGTACAACAGTGACGATAATGTGTTTGTGGGAGCTCCTACTGGCAGTGGGAAGACCATTTGTGCTGAGTTTGCAATTCTGAGGATGCTGCTGCACAATGCAGAAGGTCGCTGTGTCTATATCACACCCATGGAAGCACTGGCTGAACAGGTATAAAGTCACTTGCAAGCAGAAAGTGTACTTATCGCAGCTTAGCGTTGCTTACTTTTCCCATCTAACATAATTAATAATCATGTTAATCTTGGTCTTGCAGGTATTTGTCGACTGGCACCAGAAGTTCCAGGACATCCTGAACAAGAAGGTGGTGCTGCTGACGGGGGAGACGAGCACAGATCTGAAGCTCTTGGGAAAAGGTGACATTATCGTCAGTACCCCTGACAAATGGGACATTCTGTCCCGCCGCTGGAAACAGAGGAAGAACGTGCAGAACGTCAGCCTGTTCATTGTGGATGAGGCACACCTCATCGGAGGAGAAAACGGGGTAAGAACACAATCCCGCTTTGTGCTGCATCTCAGTGAGAGATGTTGCACACATTGTGTGTGCACTGCAGTAGTCATTTGTAGGCAGTGCATTTTGTTAATGTCCCTTGTTTCTTTTCATTAGCCTGTGTTAGAGGTCATCTGCTCCAGGATGAGGTACATCTCCTCTCAGATTGAGCGTCCCATCCGCATCGTGGCCCTCAGCTCATCTTTGTCCAACGCCAAAGATGTGGCCCACTGGCTGGGCTGCAGTACCACAGCCACATTCAACTTCCACCCCAACGTCAGGCCCGTGCCTCTGGAGCTGCACATCCAGGTCTGTGAACAGTGTGCTAGTCAACAAACACAGGGATTTGTCTAAGCTAGAAGATTCAAATTCACGATTTTCTGTTTTTCTTCTCTGTCCTGTTCAGGGCTTTAATGTGAGTCACACTCAGACTCGCCTGCTGTCTATGGCTAAGCCAGTGTACCACGCCATCATGAAGCACTCTCCCTCCAAACCGGCCGTGGTGTTTGTTCCCTCCCGCAGACAGACTCGCCTCACAGCCATCGACATCCTCACTTTCTGTGCTGCCGATGTGGTTCCTCAGAGGTCAGTCACTGCAGTGAAATTGTGCCTTCAGATGAGGAATGTTGTCGAGGAATGTTGCTGCTACATCTCCACACTGGATGAAGAATAAATTTCTCTTTCTCTCCAGGTTCTTGCATTGCACTGAGAAAGACCTCGCACCATTCCTGGAGAAAATAAATGATTCAACTTTGAGAGAGACTCTGGCCAACGGCGTAGGCTACCTGCACGAGGGCCTGTCTGCAACTGAACGTAAAATAGTGGAGCAGCTCTTCAACTCCGGTATGACTCACTCCTGCGCTACACTCTCAGCTTAGACTGTGTAAGTTTAGAACTGAATAATAATTTTCGGTATCTTTGGTTCTTCTCCTTTCTGTACAGGAGCTGTTCAGGTGGTGGTGTCCTCTCGCTCACTCTGCTGGGGCATCAACATCTCGGCTCACCTCGTCATTGTCATGGACACCCAGTACTACAATGGCAAAATCCATGCGTAAGGCTCCCACTAGTTAAATTTCAAAAGGTGTGTATGTGTCTGATGTATTGTGTTAGTGACATTGTTCCACTGTTTTCCCTCATCCTCTCAGATATGTGGACTATCCCATATATGACGTCCTGCAGATGGTGGGCAAGGCAAACAGACCCATGCTAGATGACGAGGGACGTTGTGTCATCATGTGTCAGGGCTCCAAGAAGGTAGAAGGACCTCTGTTGTTTTCTGTCTTTGGAAAACTGTTACTTGGGCTAAAGCAGCGACTCTGCGACAATAAGAACAAGCCAAACGATTCCTTTTTGTTTTCTTGATAGGACTTCTTCAAGAAGTTCCTGTACGAGCCGCTGCCGGTGGAGTCTCACTTGGATCACTGCCTCCATGACCACTTCAACGCTGAGATCGTCACCAAGACAGTGGAGAACAAGCAGGACGCTGTGGACTACCTGACGTGGACATTCCTTTACCGCCGTATGACCCAGAACCCCAACTACTACAACCTGCAAGGTGAGTGTCTTCCTGTTGGTTTTATATGGCAAAAAAAGATTTTTGAATAAAAATAGTTTTGTTTTTACTGGATCAGATGTATAGAACAACTTCTTAGCTCTCCTCTTACCTTGTCAGGCATGTCCCATCGTCACCTGTCAGACCACCTGTCTGAGCTGGTAGAAAACACATTACATGACCTGGAGCAGTCCAAGTGCATCAGCATAGAGGATGAGATGGATGTAGCACCCCTCAATCTGGGCATGATCGCTGCCTACTACTACATCAACTACACCACCATCGGTTTGTTGAGAATCTGTTATCATTGCCTGACTGTCACGGTAATCATAGATCCTTCATGTTGGAATTCAAACATGACTTTGTTGCTCTATTTTTGTGTTTGGCAGAGTTGTTCAGCATGTCCCTGAACGCCAAGACAAAGATCCGTGGCTTGATTGAGATCATTTCTAATGCCGCCGAGTACAAGAACATTCCCATCAGACACCACGAGGACGCTCTTCTGCGACAGGTAAGTACAACAAACTGACAGGACACAAATAGAACTAATAATCTACACAATAATATTAACACATCCATACTTTGTCAGTAAGAAGAAATTTCATTTTGCTGCTTTATTCTTGCTTTTCAGCTGGCACAGAAAGTTCCCCACAAACTGAACAACCCTAAGTTCAACGATCCCCATGTGAAGACGAATCTGCTGCTGCAGGCTCATCTCTCCAGGATGCAGCTGAGTGCTGAGCTGCAGTCTGACACAGAGGAGATCCTGAGCAAGGTACAGATTAGTGATTATCTAGCCACTGAGGAGAACTAAGCTTCTGACAGTCATGTTTCTGGTTTCTGATTGCATTATGTATATTAAATGTCCGTGTTTGTTGTGTTTGCAGGCGATCCGTCTTATCCAGGCCTGTGTGGACGTGCTGTCCAGTAACGGCTGGCTGAGTCCTGCACTGGCAGCCATGGAGCTGGCACAGATGGTCACCCAGGCCATGTGGTCCAAGGACTCGTACCTCAAACAGCTGCCCTTCTTCACCTCAGAGCACATCAAGCGCTGCACAGACAGGGTGACAAAGTGTTTTCTTGCACTAAATGCACTTCATAAAATCCAACTCATCACGGATCATACGCTTATTAAAACTGACCATTTTATCCCTGTTCTTCTCACCAGGATGTGGAGAGTATCTTTGACATCATGGAGATGGAGGATGAAGACAGAACTGCTTTGCTGCAGCTCTCAGACAGTCAGATGGCCGATGTGGCTCGCTTCTGTAACCGCTACCCCAACATCGAGCTGTCGTACGAAGTGGCAGAAAAGGAAAACATCAAAAGGTACGAACAATTCTCCCTGTCTGCAGCATTGTTTGAAGACTTGACTAAATGGATATATAAATAAAGTAATAATGTTGCAAAGGAAGAAATACAGAAGTTATAACATCCCCTTAACAAAGATGATGGTGTCATTTTTTCATCACACATTGTTATTTTTGGCAAATGTTAATGTGTGTTTCTTCATGTTTGTTCACAGTGGAAGTCCAGTTCTTGTTCAGGTTCAGCTGGAGAGAGAGGAGGAAGTGACTGGGCCTGTCATCGCTCCTCTCTTCCCCCAGGTAAATCCAATGTGTTTTGGCATTTCCAAAGGCCTCTATAATATATTTTTTTCATTGACATGTAATGGCTTTTTTTGTGAATACTTGTCATTGTTACAGAAACGTGAGGAAGGCTGGTGGGTGGTGATCGGAGACCCCAAATCCAACAGCCTCATCTCTATCAAGAGGTTGACTCTTCAGCAGAAAGCAAAGGTCAGTGAGAGTTTCCCACTTTATACAGTATACTCTGTGGCTTCAAATGCTCTTAAAACTGACATTGTGTGTATGGGTTATGTCCCTCTCTTTGCAGGTCAAGCTGGACTTTGTTGCACCAGTGATGGGCGTTCATAACTACACCCTGTACTTCATGAGCGACGCGTACATGGGCTGTGACCAGGAGTACAGGTTCAGCGTGGATGTGAAGGAGGCCGACAGCGACGGAGACAGTGACTCAGACTAATCAGTGACTCGATCATTGCAGCCTCAGAGGTTTTGTTTGATATAAAGGATCAGCAGGTGTTTTTTCCTTGTTTTTTACTGTAGATATTCAGCCTGAATCGTGTCCCCTCACTCTGTCTGTAAACACGTCATTATTCATCCTCTATGCTCTTGTGAAAATAGCAATGTCATTTTATCCGATGGTTGTTTCTCAGTTTAAATCATTTGAATGATGTACACCAGTCCAGAATTATAGTGTACAGGGCCTGTATACAGTTAATATAATCAGACATGTATTACAGATACATGGCAAACTGGAGCCCCGCTCTGGGTTTTGAGTCCATTACACTCTGTACTTGGTGATCTACTGTCAGTTTTCAGGTCTGACTGAAATGTGATAAACACATTTATCAAGCTGGTCTGCTGTGTTGAGTTAGCGATGCTACACTCTTCTTCCAGATCAGGAGTTTAAATACAAAAGAAAACTGTCCAGTTATATTTTTCACTAATTGTTTTATTATGAAAAGTTCTTGGACTGGTCTAAATGTTTTTTAGTATGATGTGCTGTCTGGAATATTTTTTTTTTCAATAAACTGAAGCCACATAATTGTTTTTTAAAATGTTTGTTTTATTTATTTATTTATTTATATAAACATGAATGAATAAATTCCCACTTGAGCTTTTAGAAAGAAATATTTAGACTGCAAGATGCAATGAAGCATGATTATCAGTTTAGAAACAGACATGACAGATGACAGGTGACATGTTTAAACACCATATTAAGCAGAATCTTGCTGTGAGAGTTGAATGAACAATATTGTGGTGACCTCTGGACCACTAAGTTCCCAGTGTAACTTGCAGTAACTGTTAGTTCAGTGAGCGACCACGCATTCAGTCTTCTTCTTGGAATCTCCAGATGGCGATCTCTCCGTTATCGCTGCAGGAGGCCAGCAGTCCCACCTCTTTTGGGTTCCAGGCGACACAGTTCACGTCCTGGTTGTGAGCCTTGGTCACCTGAGCAGCCAGCGAGAACACCGGCTGATCGGGATCAGACGACTCGTCCTCCTTAAACACTCGCACTGAGTCGTCACCGCTGGCAGTTACCAAGGCACCAGTCAGCCGACACCTGAACACAAACACATAAAAATCTCAGTCTGCTCTAACAAGATGACAAACTCAGATGAAGATCACATTTGACATGAAAATTAAATCATCTTATTGAGCCGGTGATCAGATAACCTGAATGGAGGTTTCATGTAATTCCTTCTTACACAGAGAATTTACCCCTGCACCAATACTAAGGAAGTCTGTATGTTTACCCCCAAATGTCGCACTTCCCTCGACTTTAAAAAGATTCTACCTATAGTCTGGAAAAACAAACGTACTGCACTACATAAGAAATGTTGGAGCCGTTACACCACAGGCATGAGAAAACTTGGATGAACGAAAAGACTGATCTGCGATGAGAGTGCACTGTACCCGTACAATCTATGAAAATGAGATGTGTCTTACCAGGCGATGTCATACACTGCTCGTCCATGGTACCCAGACAGAGTGCAAACACACTTCCATGACAAGTCTCCTGTTTAACAAAGCAGAGCGGAAAACTAAATAGTTTGAGATAAAATAGTCCACCAGCATCTGTCCAATTACCCACGTGTTTGTCGTTTTCAGATACTTTTTATATGCTTTGACAGATATTTGTATCAAATTTAGGTTTGTATAACAATTTAATTACTAACAAACTTAATAGCAAATGATTTCAGGCATCAAAAATGAGAAACTGACGACAATCAGGCGCAACTAGAGATGTCTGTTATTTTTAGAGGGTTGTCAAAATGAACAAAAAGGTGCTATGATGTATAAGACTGATATTAAATAATGTCCCCGGTGGTAAACAGCTTCTGGGCTCGTTAGCCTTTAAGAGCCAACTATGACCGTGGCCTAATGAAGTGCTTTTTGTTGGTAAAATTTTCATCAGTAATCAAATGAATATGAAATTATGTCAGGTCAAAACACATTTTCTTATTGAGACTTTTTTTTAATTATTATTAATTCTACAGTGAGACTAATAGTCTCTGCTGCTACCAACTCACCCTGTCCAGCTTCATTTGGATACTCCTTCCAAATCTTCACGGTGCGGTCATCGCTGCAGGAGGCCAGTCTCTGTCCAGTCGCATCAAAAGACAAACTCCAGACTGTGGATGTGTGTCCTTTCAAAGTGGCCCGGCACTCCCAGTCATCATCCTCTTCCCTGTAAATACAAATGTTGTTGTCGTAGCTGGCTGAAGCCATGAGCTGTGAAAACACATGGTAAATACATGGTAAGCATGGTGCAACAAATTGAGGAATCATTCAGGTGCATGGAGAGCAGAGTGGGACCCACCTCCTGGGTTGGGTGCCACACAACATGCTTGACATCTTGTGTGTGGGAGTTCACAACAGTGACGCATTCATACTCGTCTTCTTCATCCACTGTGAAACACAAAGGGAAAGAGATCATTTTTATTAACAAACTGGGAGGGACAGGTCAATACATGTGCTGATTTCCTACTATGAATTAGATTCATGCCATGCCTCTATGAGAGTGACACACTGGAGTTCAACACAAACCTTCCCAGACCCAGACACTCTTGTCTCGGCTACATGTTGCTAACAGGTTCCCTGAAGGGGCCCACGCCACACATTTGACCTCGTTTTCATGTCCCTCCAGCACAGTCAAACTCTAGAGGAAAAGGTGAGACAAGGTAAAATCTGCAAAAGCTCCAGAATTTTACAAAGTGAAGATCTAAACATCTCATCTTACCTCAAAGCCATCGTTCTTCTTTTTCCAGATGCATGTAGTTGCATCAAAGCTGGCAGAGGCCAGATAATTCCCACAGGGAGACCATGCCACCTTCCTCACAGTGCGCTGGTGTCCGTCCTCAAGCACACTCTTACAAATCCAAGAGTCACCTAAAAAAGAAAAGAAAAGGTCAGGAAGGTTGTCAGCCATTATGAGGCCTTTCATTCTCTTAATAAACACAGAGGGCAATTTTCAGGTCTGCAAACATAACTGCTTAATGGCAAAATTAATTTACAGGACGTTGCTGCATTAACCAAAACAGACATTTCTATCTAGTTACTTGATGTAAGAAATCGTTTCTCTATTGAATTTACAGAAATTGTAATATATCATGATATATAATTACACACCTAACCTGTGCCTGTTGTAACAAGTTATTTACCATTTTAACCTTTTTTTACTTCTAACTACTCATACATTAGATATTACAAATGGGGAATGAAGGTGAAGATTATTTTCTATGATTGCAAGTGTTATCACTAGTTTGACTTCGTAAGAAAAAGAAGCATCACAGGAACATAAAACATCATCACCACTAACTTTTGGGATCACACGTCGGCACATCCTGTCAAACTCTGCTGTAGTGTTGCAGTATAATGTTATCTGACCTTTATTCAGTCAGTGTAACCTCATGTTTTGCTCATTCAGTTAATGCTGGTGGCAGCTCACCCTCTCGTCCCCATATCCGGATGGTCTTATCGCCCCCGCATGAAGCCAGCAGCGTCCCAGACGGGCTCCAACTGACGAACCAGCACCGGGAGTCCGGGTGTGCGTTCAGTCTCTGAAGCAGGGACAGAGCCTCCTTCATTTCTGGGCTGGTGAAATCTTTAATGTTTCCTGTCTCCTGTCCGTTACAGCTGACAGTTAACTGACGCCAGATAAACGCGTCAGAAACACCGCGACGCGCTGTAACAATCCGAACAAACAAGCAGCGCTGCTGTACCCAAATAACAGTCACCGATCAGATTCAAGAGGAGTTGGGTGAAAAGTGAGAATGTATTCGCAACAATTAGCACCAGAGAACAAAGTACAAAAGTTCATAAAAACAGCTACATCGGAAATGCCGCCATCTTTGATTACAAGATGCTTCACGCGAAGCATTGTGGGTTATTTTTCTTTTTTCTTGTCACAAACGTGAAGAAAAACTAAAACATAACTTCCACCAAATGGACAATTATTTCTTTCAGAATTAAACATTTAAAAATCAGTTATTACTGATTAGCTGAGTCGCCACAGAATATTTAGTTATTGTCTTAAAGGCAATTCTTATTGAATTTATTGATTTATTTATCATAATTTGAGCCTGCATAATGACTTATCGTGCCTCGGTATATAATATATGACTTTGTAGATTGTTCTTTGTCTTTGACTTAATGTAGCTATTTACGGCTTTACACACCAGGTACCTTCCAACTTCATGTTTTAAGTGGCTCATAAAATAAAAATAATATATATTGCAATAAAAAATAATGGCGTTAACAATGTAAAGCAGAGAATCATGTTTACTGCTCCAGTCACCAGTAGGTGGGAGCACTGATCGCTACTCTCGTTTGGGTTGCAGTGTATTGAAGCCACGAAGAAGAATGGTGTGAACAAGGAAGTCGATATTTTACAGGAAGCCAGCGTAAGCTGCTTTTGTTTTGTTTTCTCTTTGTTTTTCTGTACCAAATCGATGGTCGTTTTTCATCAGCGTAGGTAGTAAAGTAGTTAGTATGTTGTAGTTTATTTAATTTGTCTCTATTAAGTTTATTTTTGTATGACAATCGGTGACATTTGGCGTTAGCCGTGAGCTACCCTCAGATCCCAACAACAGAGCTAACAGGCCTGAAGGCCATCTGTCTATTGTGTTTCCGTCAGTCAGATACTTAACCTGTTTTTATCAAGGACGTAGTTGTAAGGTTACACATCGTTTAGAAACATAATATATCACAGTGAACAAAGCGACCGGACTGCTGTCATTCGTTGATCGCCCTGGTAACGTTAGCTCTGCGGGCTAACTGGTTGTATTGTGGTTAGTCAGTCGACTGACCTCAACGTTACCATCGGAGCGTTTAGTGCAGTCACATTACCGACAGTAAGGGGACAACAGCACCAAACACACAATAAGGAGATTGGATGACCATGTACGCCCCACCGGGTTCTACTGTTCCTGGAGGCCGGAGGAGGAGAGGAGGCACCTCCCTGCCCAAGCAGCCGGAGCGGAGCCTGGTCTCGGCTCTTCCCGGAGCTCTGTCCATCACAGCGCTGTGCACCGCTCTGGCGGAACCGGCCTGGCTCCGGGTTCATGGAGGCACCTGTCCTAGACAAGAGCTGGGGGTGGCAGATGTCTTGGGGTACATTGACCCCAAGCTTCTCGATGGTGAGGACCAGCACATGCTTGTTAAAACCAACAGCAGAGATGAATCTGGTATAGCTCACTTGTAATGCCTTGTGATGTCTCTGTGTCCTCCAGATTACTGTGTGAACCCGCAGACCATCTTGCTGCTGAGGGTGATCGCTGCCTTCTGCTTCCTGGGCATCCTGTGCAGCCTCACTGCTTTCCTCTTGGATGTGTTTGGACCCAAACACCCAGCACTAAAGATCACACGCAGATATGCATTTGCACATATTCTCACAGGTATTAATCTGTCATACTACAGTTGTTTTCAGGTTCTTTAAGAAAAGACAATTTGTCATTTGTGACTACTTAATGTTTGTTTCTCTGTCTCTCATCAGTGTTGCAGTGTGCCACAGTGATAGGCTTCTGCTACTGGGCCTCGGAGCTCATCTTATCACTACAACAGCAACATAAAAAGTACCACGGCTCTCTGATATACGTCACTTTCGCCATCAGCTTTTACCTGGTGGCCGGGGCAGGTGGAGCCTCTATCCTTGCGACAGCCGCAAATCTCCTGCGCCACTACCCCACCGAGGAGGAGGAGCAGGCTTTAGAGCTGCTCTCGGAGATGGAGGACAGCAGTGAAACTTTTCCTGCTGATTATGACATTGCCAATCAGTTTCAGCCACCACCTGCATACACGCCCTAATGCCGCCAGACTGGCCCTGCTAACACACGCTTCTCTCTCAGCACGGCTATTGGCTTGATGAGCAAATCCCACTCTTTATCAAATGGATATCTTTGCAAATACTCTCTGTAATGAACACAGTGTGTGCACAGTTAGTGCACAGACTCCTTGACTGACAGTGCTTGGGTGCATGAAAGCTTTCATTAGTGGTGGCAGAAATTTAGGGGATGATTCTTTCTTTCGCCACTGAAGTTGTTCGTAATTTGCATGTAAATGGCTTTTAGGATTTGGTCCTTACATGTAAAACAAACTCAACTGCAAGGAGTGCTCAACATGGCTCATCACAAGTAATTGATGAAACAGCCACAGTCTGATCAATGCCATTTAATGAAGCTGAGCTGTCGGCAGATTGTCAGCGGTTGTGTTGCTCTTCGTTGGACGTGGATGGGGCTTTGTTAAGCATCGTTTTGATTTAATTTTTGATATGCTTGCCATGTGTATGATTTTATTTTACTGATACATCAAAAATGCAGAAATACACTGAGAAGATTGTTTTAGACGTTTTCTTTTATATGAAATATCAAATGGACCTTATTTATTATTTAGTTATATGTGCCGTGTCCTATTTCCTTCCTTTTGCTTTGTAGACATCTGTCACTGGTTTAGTCTTATTTATTCACATCTGTACTTGAAATAATACTAGGAAATTGTCAAAAAAAATGTGAGACAGGTCTTTGTGGTGTTTTTTTTTTTTTTTTTTTTTTTTTTTTTTAAAAGGATCATGGCATGTGTTGTATGTTTTTAGAGCTAGCAGCCATGGAGAAATGGAGAAACATTTTTGTATGTTTCACAAGAAGGGTTACAATTAGTAACAGAAATTTCACCACGTAAGTCGGTCATGTCATGTTTCCTGGATTTAATTTCAAAAAGAAACCTTATTTGTGTTTTGTGATTGCCATATGTGACAGTTTCATGTGTTTGCTGTGCATGAGGTCTTTTGTGTGCAAATTTTAAACCTCTTGGCAGAATCGTGTGAACATCCCACGTAAGTTGCCAGTTGAGGCTTAAAATTGTGATTGATGTGGTGATCCTAGTTGGTTGTATATTGTTCTGTTCACACCATTTTCTGCATTTTGTTCCTCAAAACCGTTGCTATACTTTCATCACCAGTGTGTAAATATTGATTGTTTATACATAAAAAAAAAAAAGTGGTCATAATAAAGTAAATGCCATATTTTGCCTCACGTTTGTCATCTGTAACTCGACACTGAATCTTCCACCAAGTGCAGCCTGTAGGTTGGAGCTGTGGTTTGGATTTAATGGAATATTGACTTTGACATTCCCGTCTGACCGAGGTATTTCTGGGTTTACCGTCTAGACGTTGTAGACGCAACTTGGCATTACAGTGAGTAAGAGCCTTACAACCTAATAGACTTTAAAGGGCATACAGTATGCCTTGTGCTGTATAAAGGCATTGTATATACTGTATTGTTAGAAGCATTTTCAATAACTGCACACAGATGCAGAGTGTTGTGGGAAAGTCATCAATATTATTATGATTATTAGCAAACTGCCCTGACATGTAAAACTATAGTTTTAAAGACTTTTTTTTTTTTGCATTGTTTCTGCAGCTTTCTCCACTCAGATACTACGTCAAGAGTTGAAGTCTAAATGGGTCAAGATATTTCATGGGTAAAAGCACTACATGTTTATCTTACTCTCCAAAGCTAAAGTGCCATTATGTGGCCAAATAACTTAAGTTAATCAGATGAATAAAAAAGGTATTAATAGGGAAGGGTTTTCATGAGGTGAATAGGCCAGTCAAGGCTTCTGAGAAAATAGAGCTTACAGGGAAACGTCACTTGGCCACACTCTAGTGGTATATATACAGACAGCCACAGCAGAATAAATACTACAACCATCTAAAGTCTTTACGGGCTCGGTGGCAAACTGTTGAGTCATATTTTCCTCCTAACACAGTGAGACTTAATCTAAACCATGCTGGCAACCAGGACTTTGCTGTCCAAACAAACACTGGCTGTTCTCTCTCGCCAGCCTGCCTGCTTTGTTCACCACGGTGACTATGGCAATTGGGGAAATACCAATGTTGCAGTGGTAAGTGAAAGAAATCAACAAAACATCAGGCAACAAAAAGGTAGGCAAAATTCTAGTCTGGGCATTATTGTGATTCGTGAATCACAATGTGTTCCAGGTTTTCTCAGGATGTGGCTGGTGGGATGGGACTGATGTCCATGAGGGAGTCTAGTGAGTATGAGTCAGGACAGGAATATTGCATTAACATATCGCCATGCAGAGATGGTAACTCACATCTCTTGTCTTCAGCACCATGTACCACCTCAGCCGTAATGGTGCTCGCTTCCAGATGTTTTCTCCAAATCAACAGCAGATGCATGTGATGGACCACATGAGAAAGCAACCTGGCTCTGGCGAGAACCGGTAGGCTTGTTAGGAAACACTGATGGATCTGGGTCCCAGAAGGGTCCAGTGACTTATGTGACTTTGTATGTTACTACATCTGAATTGACTAATTTCACAAGGTAGTATTTATGATTATTTCTGGCCATTACACAGGAACATGATGACGGAGTCAGCTCGTTTCAGTCATGGTCAGGGAATGATGCAAATGCAGGACCTGGCCAAGCTGGATGTCAACAGCTTTGATGCTGTCATCTTTCCTGGAGGCCACGGCATCACCAAGAATCTGTGAGGATGAATTAGATGCGAAGTAATCGCTGTGAGGATATGGAGTGTAAAATAGAGTAAAATGAGATAGAATACAAGCAGGCATGGTGAAGATGGAGTACTAATAGTCGAATATAACTCTCAACTCTTTAGATCCTCTTTTGTGAAGGATGGCAAAGACTGCAAACTGCATAATGATGTGGAAAGGGTGCTTAAAGACTTCCACCGTTCACGCAAGCCTATTGGGTATGTATCACCTAGTCACTCTTAATCTATCAGTGCTGAGGGAGCAATACTGTAAATCACTATTTATGTGTGATGAGTAGATTCAAATAGCAGGGGAGCATTCTTTTATTTTTAAACATAAACAACATAACAAATTTTGGGCAACGCAGTCACTTAAAATTAACATTTTAAATCTGAACATGAGGCAAAATTGCAGACTGTCATTGACTGGTACCATACTTTAAATCAGATTAAATTAGATCACATTAGACTAGATAAACACCAGATTTAAACAATCCCTATAATTGAATTGGGACATTGGAGCAGCTGTAGAAAGGAAAAAGTGAGAATACAGATTGAATACTTAGCTTTTATGGATGGGAAAAAAAAGAACAATCAATCAATATTTACATTTTGCAGAATGTAAATAGGCTGTAAATATAAAAAATATAATTAATATAAATATAGATAAAAGAAACTCTTATTACCATTGCATTAGAATTTAAACTGTGATATCATCTGAATTTTATTTGGTTTCACATGGTCAGTATGATGTTTCCTAGACACTAAATTTTACTTTTACCACATATACCACCACTAAAAATGATTATTCAAACACCTATGGCATAAACAAAGGTGTGAAGCAACTCAATGCCGTTTTGCTTACACATGTGCATTTGCATTTGTGTTTCATGATGGTAAAACTATATATTCACAAAAATATCTATCTAAAATATAGAAATGTGATTAAAAAAAATCTGCATTAAATAACTGAACTTGAAAGACTTTGGTTTCAGAAAGTGTGTAAAAAATGACGTATTTGAAAAGTGGCCACATTGTCACAGACTGTACTGAATTTAAACCTCAGCAGACCGTTGCATACACTGTCAACAGAAGTCATTAGAGTTTTTAACATTTATGTTTCTTAAAAATGCTCTGCAGATCAGAAATAGCTCACTCTGATTTTTTAAAAGCATACTGTGGCCATACTGTGTCTGTATGTTGTGGTCATACATCTACTCGATGCATTAACTAACTGTATCTGTGGCTTATTTACTGAAAAATCATAAGGGAGACACGTTAATGGAAGAGAAAAACTAAACAGCCTTTACTCTCCATATTTGTGGAACATGTAGAATACACAGATGACTATTTGACTGATATTATGTCCAGGTTTGTCACTGTAACAGCCAAATATCACTCTCTTTTTCCACTCTTTCTATCATTCTTCATGCGTACTAGTATCATCTGTCAGCGATCAGAGCAGACACAGCAGGAAGAGCAGGTGCAGTGAAATCATTCTTTACCCTCTGAAGAGGACAGTTCAGGTAGTGGCACGACAAGAAAGCAGCGAGATCAGGCAAACTAATCCACAGGGTTAAAGCAGGCAGGACAGAATGAAGGCAACATATAGTATGTGATCTGACTGATCCTTTAGGCTGCCACACTGGCACAGGGGGACTGATGGGGTGATGAGGTGCAGCTGTGCAGACAGGTGACAGGGTCAGGAGAGAGGACACCTGGTGGCCAGATGTAGAATTTAAACTGAGATGACAGGAGATGCATGATTACAGGAATTAAAGAGTGGAGTTGGAAGTTGAGGAGGAGCAAGAAGAGGATGAAGCAGCTTTCACCATGACAACAGAGGTTTATTTGACTTAGAGTCAGCTAGTGTAATCCTCTCCTATTGCCATTTATCCCTGTAAAGAGTTTAAGAAAATAAAGATCATTTGACCAAAAATGAAAATACAATGTAAAAATGATTAAGAGCAATGACAATTATCAAACATGTGCAAAATGGACGTTGCTGTGCAATGTAGGAGTCAGAATTATCACTGGGTTTCACATGTTGCTGCAGCAGACAGATGCCGCACTGCTTTCAGATACACCCAGTTCCATTGTTCTGTTTTGTCAGAGCTGTAATTGCTGTCTTGTTAAAGTGATCTGTCGACAAAACAAGCAGTGTATAAATTTAGAACCACATCATCTCTCAAAGCAGTAATTTAGCCCTTGGTGGCAAACCTTAAGACAGCCCCTCTGCAGCCCCCGCCACAATGCAAACTGTTCCTCTGCTCATGTGTGTCCTCAGATTTCATCAGTGTTTCACTACTGTTTGATTTAGGAGAATAAAAGACAAGATGTGAATCATTTGGTTACACCCTTACCTAAGAACTGTTTTTTTTTGGGTTTTTTTACAATTTATTTGAAAACAAGCATGGAGTAAATGTGCTATACTTCCAGAGCTTCAATGAAGCAATCCTGTTAGATCACAAGGCATTACTGCAGTGAGCTGTGGTTTTACATTGCCTTGAAAGTCTCGGTTAATTCCATATACAAACATTTTATAAGCTTGACGACTCAGCTTTTAAATGCACTAGTCTCATGGTCCTGGTACACTTGAACAAAACAGAGCCATTTTTAATGTTATTAGTAACACCTGTGTTTTTCCTGCAATGAAAAAGGTGTAAATTTAAACAGCTATTTCAACTGCCCAGCAAAATGTACACCATTCCCTTATGTAGACTACATAGAGCAGCAGATAAGCGTGTATATGAAAGGTATTGTGCATTTTATGACTAAAGCATGAAACTTTCTCCACTTAACCATTACGTTTATTTTCAGACATGGAGGCGTTTCAGATATGACCCCCAGGACAGGGCAGAAACCCCTGGAGCAATGAATGTAGTCCAGACCAAACTAGCATGCTAGCTTAGAGTGTTCACTAATGTACCAGCTAGTCATGTGATTCCATACAACAACTTACAACTTTTAACAAGCTATAGCTACCTTAACACCTGGAAATGGTGGGCTCTGCAGTCCCCCTGCAAAATTGGTGCTCTAAGCAAAATTATGTCACATGGCCATAGCAGCAAATACGCATGTTCATGCAATTTTGGTAAAGATGATTATAATGGAGAAATGGGGCAAAAACTGGAGAAATGCAATGCTGAGGTCAATGACCTCTCAGCGTCACCAGAGGTTAGATACAAATTATCTCCCTGTCTGAAATAAAACCTTGGAATATGTAGATTATATGCTGAAACGTTTATGCTTTAGTCATAAAATGCACAATTGTCAATTTGCCCCACTAACAAGATGTCACTGGACTGTACTGCTGAAGTCTCCAATAAATAAGTATAAGCATAAATAGCACCTATATTTCTTTAAAGGCACAGCACACCCACACAGGTGTTTCCACTTCGGCTGATTACATCTGCGCTAAGGTTCATGCTGTGGGAGGAGCGACGCTGACAATGATCTGAGGTCACCAAACTACATATCTTTGCCGCTTGCCCCTCCCCTCTCATTCTATTTCTGTGTTTCCGGTTTGTTTTTACTGTCAAGTATCCAATGAAAATAACTGGAGCGTGATAGTGATATGAGCACACACCCACACAGGTCTGAGAGAAGGTCCAGTCATGTCCAGGAAGGGAGAACTCCTGTGTGGGTGGACCATACTGTGGGTGTGTGCACGGGGGCTTTAAATAACGTGCTGTTACATCAGATGTGGTCTAAGACTGCTGTTTAAAATGTGGAAAAGGGATTAAAGTTAATTAAGTTCCTGTTGGCATCAACTCCAGGTTCCTTTGTCATTGAAACAGAAGTCATGTCAGGTAGCAAGGACAACTACTGACTTAAACTACACTGAAAATTCAGTTTAATGCTGCTAATCCCACTAAAACTGCACAAACTAGTGTGTTTTCGTTCTCCCTTGGTTTTATTTATTGGCAAATGGTGATGATAAACAGCTGACAGTCTGTATTCTTGTCTCATACAGTAATAGTAGTTTGCACTGAGCTTCACACTGCTTTCCCAGGGCTCTGTACTGGGAGAGCTTTTCTTTCTCAGGCTTCTACCCCCTCCTGTTTGATACTGTTAAGGCAATTACTCTCACACCCTGATCAGTCTTAATCTTGACTTACTAAAAACCTCACAACACTTGTCTGCTCCTGTTTTCAGACTGGCCAGCATGGCTCCTATGCTGGCCTGCCGTGTGCTGCCCGGCATCGAGGTGACCATGGGCTATGAGCGGGACGACAACACTCGCTGGGGGAACTGGCCTCATACAACCATAGTGCAGGCTATAAAGAGCATGGGCGCACGCCACAATGTCCGCGAGCCATATATATCCTTTCAAAAATCTCTATTTAACATGTGCATTGGTTAACAAAATCTACATTTATTTGAGTTCATGTTGTCGTTATTTTTCTTCCGTATTACCTCATGCTTTGACCTTAACCTTTTCTTGCACGAAGCCTATGTGGATGAGAAGAACAAAGTGGTCAGCACCCCCACCTTCATGTGGGAAACAGAGTATCACTATCACTATATTTTTGATGGTATTGGAAATATGGTCAAACATGTCATGCGTATGTCAACCAAGTGAGCTGAGACAATGAGCCAGAAAAAGCAATATAGGAAGTTGGTGTTGATAAACAACATACATGTCTGTATTGTGATGAATTCTTACCTGAAACAATATAAATGCTTTAGTTAAAGAGCAGTTGGCTTGTTGTGTGTAATTGATGGTATTGGGTTATATGGATAAACACGCCACATGTATAGTAGGTGAGCCACATGTATGAGTCCAGGTAACATCGACAGAGAGCAGATCTGCACTTATGGGTCATTACTATTACTATTCACTTTGACCCATGTTTGGAACTGGAGACATAATTTCTTAATCATGACAGGCAGGGAGGAGTTCATTGTCCTCACAGTGACACATCTGTGTAACAGTCAACGTGATCAAAGCTGAAGGCTGACCTTGTAAAAGATACGGTCAGTACTTTAATGACAATTGCTTCTAATCTTTTGTCAGTTTTACGTAATATTACAGATTCGGGATCAAGACAAAAACACCAAAACAGTACATTACAAAATCTACAAACATACGACAAACAAACCAATTATATGTCTTTGGTCTCATTTGGACTAAACCACTGAATCCTATGTTTGGAATACACACATACGGTACAAAACTATCAGATGTTGAATCTCTCATCCAAATCCTTGAAATAAAAAGTAATGTCATGGACAGTTTCTGGCAATGTTGTGCAATGTTTCCTTGTCACATCCTTCTGCATCCTGCAGTAAGATGGCTCATTTCTCCCCTAGGATAACTCAGTATCAAGCAATATGCCAAAACACAGGAGGTAATTCAAGGATGAAAATAGCACAGTGACTCTGTCAACAACTCAGTCAGTTGGTACTCACTACTTCAGTCCAGGCTGATATATTTAATAATATTATATATATTATATATAGTAATATATAATTAGACATTCATGGTCCCCAGGGGATTTATCAAATGATCCCCAGACTTTTACTCTACCATCACTAAGGGATTGATATTTTTGGCTTTTAGTGAAATGTCTCAGCGACTACTGGATGGATTGTCATGAAATTTGACACAGATGTTCATGTTCCCCTTAAGATGAACTTTAATCACTTTGATTATTCTTTGACTTTTCATGTAGCCTCAACTTCAGGTCAAATCCCCATCAGCCTCAGCTGTACTACTACTACAGCAGCTGTAGATGGTGAACATTGCACCTGCTAAACATTACCATGTCAGCATTGGCGCTTCAAGTGTGCTCACATTAGTATATAGCTCAGAGCAATTCTATATTTAAGGCCTTACAGAGCTGCAAGCGTGACTGTAGATTCTTACTCTCTTAGTTTTAGGACTTTTACAGTGTGTATGGATTTCCAAAGCAAGTTCATGAGGAGAATTAAAGAAGTGGAGCGCAAAAAGGTAGAGACCTTTTAAGCCTGCTTCTTTATGTGGCTAACACAAAATATGTGATTGCTATACTGACACAAACATGTACACTGAATATGGATAAAATTGTTTCACTGGTGAGAGCCACACCACGCAAGTGTGTGATTGAAAGTTAATATGAGAGAAGCATCTCCGGTGTTGTGCCTGCCAACCCTAGCTGGTACCTGGATAGGTGAGTGGCATGCACAGGTTTCACTGAGAGAAGAAGAAAGGAGGGATAAGAGAATAAATGAGTGTGAATAGGAATTGGCAAAGGAAGGGATGAGAGGATGGATTAACCAGGTATAGGCCGGCTTGACGGATTATCACAGGTGTGGCTGTGCTCTGGAAATGAAGTTAATGAGTTGGCATGATCAAGTTAAAGAGTAACGAAGTTCATTGTCACATGCTGTTCCTCAAAGCACTAAAAAGAAGCAACACTCACTCTTTCTGGTACATTAAGAATAAAACAATTTATTCATTACAAACATATAAAAATGACAAAAACAACCAGGTGGCAAGATATAAAAATTTCCAGTTTGTACAAAACTTCCAAACCCATCATCAGAAATGCATACTCACTCCATATGAAGAATTTCATCTGGATTATAATTAAATCTAAAACGAACGCTGAATCTCTCCAAAGTATAGCTACAAAGATATTCTTTAAATCTCTGTTTGTCAGGTGATGTACAAAAACAGCTTTTGTCATTTTTCAGTAAAAAAAAACAAAAAAAAAAACAGGTTAATGGGCACAAAATTCATAACAGACTTGTAATTCCAATGCAAAATCAGAAGTCAATGAAATATTCACAGTGTTGCCTTCACATCCGTGATGTGAATTGTAAACATTGTTGCATATCGTAACTCACCTCAGTAAATATACAGAAATATTTATCATGAGCAAAACTTATGTCAAGAAAACGTTCAATCATTTTTAATCCTCTGATCAGTTTTGTCTGATGAGTGTGTCGGCTCAACCCTTCCAGTGTCAATCAACTAATATACTCCCAACAAAGTATATAAGGCAAAATTTGTTTCCCCTGTTTTACAGTATCTCTTATTTAATCACAGAGGAACGTTTGACGGATTCAGGTTGAGTAAAGTAGCATTTTTTCATCTGATGAAATGATGAAGAGGAATATACAACAGCAGGGTCCATTTACATTAAGGTACATATAAACATTTGTACAATTTGAACAGATAGTAGGAGGTTATATGAATAAAGTCTCCATGGGGGAACATTACTGTAGCAGATAATATGTAGGAAACATGAAATGAATTCAGGGAACCTGCAGGTAAATCACAGTGGCAAATTCTTCTCTTAAATACAGAAAAGTATTGTTTGGAGTTTCAGTATAAAAGTTAGGGAGCATGAACTGATAAGCGCTTTTGTGTCAAAGTACAACTGTCAGAGTTGTCTAATCATGTGATCTTTAATTACTATTAGTTCAGTACTTTTTGTCATGCTCAGAGGGAGATGGTGGTGAAAATGCTGTGAGCACTGTTTGATTGGGAACACAGACAAACAGATGCTATCTTGGACAGAGACTTACATAATTGTCATTAGCATCCCTTTATTATCAAAGGGAAGTGTTTGCAATAGAAATGAATTTGAGATACAGCCTTCATTGTGTAGCATGCATCATGCTGCTGCTTTTACAATCGGGTCTTTCTAAAGTCTCTACAGTAAACCTGTCTTAGTCAAGGGTAAGCATTTCATTACTCAAAGGAGCCCTGCGTTCCTGATTGTCATGGTTTAAACAAAACAAAATCCCCAAACGAAGTTCAATGAACTTCTTATAAAAATAAATAATCCCTTCTCAGCTTCATTATGCAAAGCACAGTGGAATGAATATGTCATTTGATAACAACTGAGGAGTTGCAGTCTCTATAAATTGCTTGACTTTAGTCTGCCGTAACAGAGGATAAAAACTTTAAACAATGAGTTCTTTCACATAACAAAGCTCCAGCGAGGTGTGACAGTGTCCAGGACCACAGTGCTGTCGTCTGTTCATTAAAACTGCTATTTGGTGTCTGTATTTGATATACCTGTGAAAGATAAAGAGCAGAGCAGCATTAGAGAACAGTCCTTAAAAGGGACAAGGTTAAAGCATGTTAACTATAAATTGAGCAGCGTAGGTTTGGGCATGCACAAATTCACTGCAGATGGATGATACAGTAACAGGCAAGAAAAGGATGCAGGCAGGCGAGCAGTGACAGGTGGAAAAAAAAGGAAAAAGGTGAGAGGGCAGGCAGAATAACGGACCGAGTTAGGCTGCTAGAGCAGTGCGGAGTTGGAGTCAGAGTCTGAATCGTGGCCAGGGGTGAAACAGGGCTCACGGTAACAGATCGATTCCTGAGCCCGCCGGTACTCTTGGTACTCCTGGCGGAGAGCGTTGAAGCGCGCCTCACTTAGGGAGTGGCTGAGCTGGCAGCGAGGTGCGTTGGAAACTGGCGGGCTGACTGAGGGAGATGGGCCTGGGGAGGGCATCAGGGAGAGGAAATGCATGGATGGGCATGTCATGGGACAAGCTCACAATAATCACAGCACAAGGGCACAGGAGGACGAACACATGCAGCACCATCACATCAAGCATTACACTCACAATGAAGCATGCAACATAAAAAACATCACACCCATGAGAATGTAAAAAAAAAAAAGATCACCTTTCTGTTGCTGGTCCTGGAGGCCACTAGCTTGATCATATCTGAGCTCCCCCCTCCCTCTCCGGGAGCCCATTTGTGATTGATCAAACCTCATGGCATCCAGGACCTCCGAGTCCACACAGGCATCAGCAGAGTCCCACTCATAACTCTCATCTACTGATGTGTTCCTTCTAATGACATACACAAAACAAGTGGTCAGATAACAGTCATCACAAAGAAGAAACAAGAACAACTAATGTTATTTTGGCAACATAAACAAATCCCTCTGCAAAGAAGACACTCCAGTGTGTTGGTTGTTATTGTCCAAGTGTGGTGGTGTTTCACCTTTTCGCTCTCCTCTCAGGCAGCTCCATCTCAGCTCTGTGCTGCTCGCTCTCTTCTGTGGTTTCGGGGGAGCTGAGTAGTGTGGGAGTGATGGACAGGGAGTGTCGGAAGAGACCAGCGCTACCCCTACCACTGCTCTGACTGGCATAACTGGCCCTCCCTCCCTCCCTAATCTCTCTGACCTCCCGGATATCAGTCTCCCCCCCTCTCCCCATCATCCTGTCTGGCTGTCTGTAACTCTCTCCCTCCCTAGGTGGGAAAGGGGCGTAATAAGGGGAGGGCCAGCTAATGCCCCTGGGCAGGTAGGACCTTGGAGGACCCCTCCTAGGGTCCATGGGTCTCATGCTTTCGCCTCTGGAACCTGGCCAGTGTTGGGGCTGGGGCACAGGAATGGAGGAGGGCATGGGAATATATTTATGCTGAGCAGATCTCAGAGTTTCATGATAAGAGGGAGACCACCTGGACGACTCAGGGAAAACAGTAGCTTGCCGTCGTGGATCGGAGGGTTCTAGCATTGGGGAGACTGAGGTTTGTCTGGGTGGGTACATACAAGGAGTGAGGTAGGAAGGACTAGCTAAAGATCTTTGTACGTGATGAGGCCTCTCTAAACTCCCCATGCTGGGGCGTCTCAATGGGACATACTCCCTCCAAGAGGGGCCTGGCCTGGGATGGGAAGGTGGAGTGCGGCCCAAACTGTACGACTTCACCCTGCCATCTGGGTTTGGGAACTCGTCCCAGTAACATTTCTCAGAAATATATGTCCTTGGGCTCTCAAAGTGCTCCCACCTCTGTGAGCCTAAACTGATGGATTTCTTTAGGAAAGGACGAGGCTGTCCCATGCCTGAGAGCGTCCTACAAGGACCTATACTTAAGGATTTCTTCAGAAATGGCACAGGGGCTTGACAGATCCGGGACGCAATGTTATTAGTCCTGCTGCCCTGAGAGGGCTGTCTTTGAGATTGCTCTGATAAAGACTCACTACAGTCTACAAAACTTTGGGAATGTTTGGACACTATATCTGCCATGCCTCTAGCTGCACTGAACAAGGTGTGAGCTGACCTGGACACAAGTCTAGATCCAGGTCTGTCTGTGCTTTTATTCCCGACTCGAATTTGTGTTTTCTCATTATAGAGCTGCTTGCAAGTTTTCTCTGGACCAGGAGATGATGGTCTTGGCTCATCTGGAAATCTTACTCTATGTGAAGACTGTCTAGCTTCCGCATTGAGGGAGCGTTTATAGCCTTGTCTTCTACTAGCATCAAAGCTAGCCTCTGCAGCACCCACAGAATGACTCTGTTCAAAGAAAACTTCCTTTTGGTTTGAGTCCGTTTCCCGGTTTTCTTGAACATGAACCTCCCAGTTTTTAGGAACTACATCAGGCTTGGCCACCAGAGATTTTTCTGACTTTAGTTCTGAACTTTGTCCAGCAGCATCTGTGACTTCAGCTTCTTCTACAGGCTCATCCACGCTCATTTCAATGAAGCCTGGAAGACTCAAGTATTCAAGAATTGCACTTGTCTGCAGTGGGGACATTTTGGGAGACGGGGCTGCAGGCTTGGCCTTGAAAGACTCTGACATTCTGGGCACAGAAAATTGGGACTGGTCACTCTCGACCTCTTCTACAAGAGTCAGTGTTGAAATAGGGCTGGGACTATCAGAGAAAAGACATTTGTCACTCCTCCTCGAGCGTGTTCGGACACCCTCTCTTTCTAACTCAGAGTAAAACCCTGAACTCCGGCGGCCGTCCCGACTCTGAGTCTCTCTGTCTTTGGCCTTTGCCCCTACGTCATGATGTTCATAGGGTAAGGTAGAATAACTTGAGGGACTTGGATCCCTTGTGGCTGTGTAGTCTGCAGTCCTCTCAGGCTGATTATATGGTGCAGAAGCTGAACTTTCAGGCCTCTCACGGTCGACAGAAGGACGTCTGGCAGCTGAATCCCAGGGCTGAGTGCCTGCATAAGCATATGAGTGTCTGGACCTTGAAGCAACACCTCTGTCCTGTGTCATTCCCCTTAAGCCCTGCTCAGTTAAAGACTTCCTGCATATATCTGGCTCTCTCTGAGGACTCAATGACCTGGCTCTGTCTGGTGTTTCTAAACACAGAACAGGTGGGCTTTTTGGGGTGACGTCAGGGGAGAACATGGGGAGGGAGGTGTTCTGGGTGACCGGAGACCTTGATGAATCAACAGCAAGAGAGTCCTCTGAGGTTCCCCTGCATGTGCGAGGACGCTGCGACCTGGGCAATGTGGTCTCCCCAGGGGTCTGTACAGGAATGAGGCTGGTGACAGAGCTAACAGGGCTAATGTCCCACTGTATGCGAGACGTAGGGAGCCGGTCCATGGGACTGCTGGTGTTGCCAAAGTAGCACGCCCTCCTATAATCAGATACCCGACTTGTCTGACTTGAAGGCCTGTGTTTCTGTCTGATAGTAACATCTTGTGGCTTCCATACTGGCTCTTCTTCTGACTTGACTGCATCCCTTTGAGGTTTCTCTGTTGTTTTAGACTGTCGCTTATCTCCTCCACAACCACGGCTTCTTTGATCAGCTGTATAGCTCTCTAGCTCCCTCTCCATTTCTTCCCTCTCCTTTGCCAGTTGGACACACTTATTAATGCTATCCCTCTCCAGCTCACTGTCTAGTTGTGAGACCAGGGTGCTGTTATTAGTCAGGTGACTTTCCATAGGCTGATAGCCTGAATGGTGAGGTCTGTCTCTATCTCTATCCAGAAGTTTTGTTCTCCTGCCCAAACTTCTTCTGAGAGAATCGCTTGGTTTTTTCTCACTGTTGTCTGAATAGAAGCTGGCTCTTTCCAGTAGTGCCTCTGAACCTTGTTCATCGTCAGAGTAAAAGCAGCCATGACGGGAGAAGTTTCTGGCCATGGCCCGTACTCTACCAGGAGAGGAAGGAGGCCTGCTCAGCTCTGGGATGTCCACAGTGAGAGGAGAATCCTTCCTTTCGTCTTTCTCTGAGCTCAAGATGCTTGACTTTGGAGAGTCCCTGAATGATGTCCGGTTGCTCCCAGAGCCACTTGCCTCGCCATTACTTTGCAGGATGTCCTTCTTCAAGTTTTTCTTATTGGTGGGACTGGAACCTTCTGGCAGTGGTTGGACAATGAAGCGTCCATCTGGCCCTCTGGAAATGGACTCCAGAGCAGTTGGTGAGGGAGCCTGAGACCCCAGGTGACTCTCAAAGAGTGTGTAATGAGGTGGTGGAGACGAGTTGGACAAGAGTTGTTTCCGCTGGTCGTGGTATTCCCCACGGCTGCCTTTATCAAAGGAGGACCGATCCGACTGAGAGGAGGAGGAGTTGGGGAAAAAGGGAAGTGGTGGACACAGCTTCAGCTTTAGGACACTGTCTGGGCTGCGAGGAGGCATGCTGAGAAAGACGAAGAAAGAAGAAGAAAAAAAAGCTTAAAACAACTACACAACAGATCAGATCATGTAAATATATTATTTACTTGCTTGCTTGTTGATTTTAGTGTTTCATCACATTCTACAGACGGCTATAATAATGACACATTAATTTAAAAACATCCAAACTTAAATAATTTTTTTTAACAGAGCCACAAATACAGTAAGTAATACAACACAAACTGTTAAAATCACCATATAAATTAATGAGCAGAAGTGTTAATATGCAAGATATGCATGTATATTGGTATGGACACTTACTCTGGAGATGAGGTCTTCTGGAAGGCAGATGGCAGATCTAAGAACAAAGAAGAAGAAACAAATAAAATGTCAAATAATAGCACTGTCGAAATTGTCCAATCACGGCAAAGTGTATTTAATATAAACTTTTTGTGACATATATGTAACATATTAATTTTTTGTGCATTGTGTTCTGATGTTTTACCTTGTCTTCTCTTTCTGCGCCGACGCTGTCTCCTGTGACTCATATAGCATGCTGTCACCAACGAGAGGATGATGGCCACAAACAGGAAGCACACTCCTCCTAACACACCAGCCAACAGGGGCTCCGGGATAACCTCCAAGAAACTTGGGCGCAGGGGGTAAATCTCCATCCCTGTCATCAGACCAGAGTCAATGATGGTGGTCACAAATTCCATTGCTGGAAAACACTACTTATTTAAATATCCAACAATACACATGCTGAAACTCATGTCGACTCAATATGCATGTTCATCTTTGTTTATACAAAGCTGCTTACCTATGGTGGATACATTGACAGACTCACTGGGTTCACTAAGTACTTTGCTGCTGCGAGACATCAGCCTCAGATCATAACTGGAGTCCTTAGAGAGAGAAAGATCCAGGGTTTCATTATAAATTATCAACCAATTTGATAAAACACAATTTTTGGCACAATAGCTATTTAATCTACATACAGCCAAGTTGTGAAAGCAATAAACACAGAAGCCACACTGGCTGATCTTTGGAAAGTACAGATGTTAAGTAAGAAATAAATGGATCGTTACCCTGAGCAGTCCATGTACAAGTAGTTCACTTTGGTTGGCAGTGATATTGCTGCTGAGGATGACCCACTGGCCCTGATCTCTGCGGGCCTGCAGCACAAAGCCTGTCAATGGAAAGGATGGAGCCTCTGGAGGCGACCACTGGAGGAGAACACCTCGCTCGGTCCGGTTGGCTGACAGGAATATGGGAGGATCCAGGATTGGGAGAGTGGTGACGGCTGTGGGTGCTTCTGTTGGCACAGCTGATAAGAGGACCCGATATAAGTTCATAATGATACATAGTGAAGGCAAAACAGAATTAAAGAAAGTGAAGGAAACTAAAAACAGAACATGACTTCACTTGCACAAACCTTGTGTTCGCACTGAAACTATTTCACTGAAAGGTCCAGAGCCAAGTTTATTCTGAGGTAGGACACTGAACTGATATCCTGTGCCAGCAAGTAGCCCAGTCACCAGCAGGTAGTTTTTGGATGTGGGAACAGGCAAAGACGCCCATTCATGTTTCCCCCTGGATGCCTGCTTGACCCTGGAAAAATGTTCAAAACAGCCAAAATTAAGACCAAAATAAAACAATTGCGATTCTTATGGCAGTTTAGAACTGCATCATTGTGTCTATTATATATTACTGACCACACTGTGAACTTCTGGGTGTATCCACCATCAAAGCCAGGCACCCAGGACACATTGGCCTGGTTCATCTCTGTGGTGACAGATACTGAGGACACAACATGAGGACTGGTGCCTAAGAAACAGAAAAACAGTTCTGTAAGTTTGAACTGCCGACACTAGATGTGATTCAGGTTAAGTATCATACATCACTATATTAGTTTGCAGAAATAAGGTTGGCCCACTCACCCAGCACCATGACCACAGTGCCTGCACTGACAGTCGCTACACGATTAGTGGCCAGGCACTCCCAGCCCCCGTTGTGATCTTTACTGAGTGGCTGCAGTAGTAGGGAACCATTAGCCAACACAGTGTACGGAGAGCGAGGAGTTGGGCCAATCTATGAGACAAGGCAGCCACAACAAGTTAAACAGGGAATAATGAGTGTTTCCACAGCACATCTATTATAGTTGAACATCTCCCCCTGTACCTTGCTCCATGTTACGTTTGGAGTGGGGTCTCCAAAGGCTTCGCAAGGGATGATCAACCCTCTGCCCACCTCCTGGAGATACTCAGGCCGTGGAGGCACTCGGAGAGATGGTGGGTCCTGAAGCAGGGAAGGAGTCTTGTTATGTCAATCCATGTATAACTGTGCACTCAAAGTAAAAAGAAGCCCAGCATTACCTGCAGAATGACTTGTGTAGGTTCAGACTGGCCCATCGTGCCATAACTGTTATAGGCAGTGCAGGTGTACATGCCGACAGCATTGTCATTGGCTGTTGCTATAAAAACTGAGCCCTCAGAGTTCACCATCCAACCTGGTAACTGGACACGTAAAAGGAGTTAAAAATACACACAGTGATTCTGACGTGAATATAGTGAGAATTTCCACTCCATGAGACTTTTCATTTCCATGGCGCATTAACGTACGTTGTCAAGATTTAAACCGCTCCCGTCTTTGGTCCAGTTGACATACAGCACAGGCGGATCAGCCTGGACAGGACAGACAATGACCCCCTCCATACCTGCTGGCAAATATGTTTCTCGAGGCATTCGGCCCACACGTGCAGGGTCTAAGACAATGGAAGAAGAATTAATCACAAGACCTGACTGAAGACAATCTCACCCAGGACATGCTCCAACCTCTGTAACCCTGACCAGCAGGGTTACCGAAAATGGAACTTTAATAGATCAACCCCTTACGTTTCACTTTCAGATGTGCAGAGGCAGAGGGCGGGGTCAATATCCCATTAGTTGGGGTGCAGGTGTAGTTGCCAGCATCTTCTGGGATGAGATTAGGGATAAGTAGTGTTCCATCCACCAAAATCTTCACTCTGGATTTAAGGGACCTAAAGCCATAAGATAGAAAACAGAAAGATAGAAAACTTTAAAAAGTCATCAAATCGACATTGACACAAAAACTCTTTGTTGTAGTGAGAAAAGGTTGCTTTCTTTATAAAGGTTATTTATCGGAGCATAACCTTAGAAGAAGAAATCACCGTAATCTGAATTGCAAGCTCCTTTATCTCAGGTTTATAGCGTGCTCATGACCACATGCTACAATGGTCTTATAAATAATCTAATTAGAATTGATTGCATTAACAACATGCTCTGGAAAAAACATCTGATTGATCCATTGTGTTTGGCACAATAAAAACCTGTGCACGTCAGAAAAGGTTCCTTCAAACATTGTTCTTAGTATGCCATCGAAATAAATCAGCATCATGTGAATGATTGCTGGTGATGTGTTTAACTATGTTTTACATTAGACTGAAAAAAGATGTATGAAATATCTTCTGTTCATGGATATTGTAAAGACCTGGACTCACTCAATGTGGTAAACATTCTGTCCTTGTTTTAACCACTCATAGGTGAGATTGGAAGGGTAGGCATCAGCCTGGCACTGCAGAACTGCATCCTGGGACATGTTGAGAGTGGTGTCCTCTGGAGAGATGATGATGATTGGAGGACCTTTTTGACAAAGCAGAAAAAAACATTAAACATCCTGATGTAAATATTATGCCTGTCTAAAGTGACGCAGTCAGTCATGATCTGGATTAGTAGTAAGATCAGTGTTGAGTAGTGCAAAGTCTGTAGTCTTTAATCAATGCAGCAGCAGGGACTAGACTGTAGGTGGCAGTACAGACTATGTAACCGTGATTCTCAAACTTGTTAACTGGGATTTCAGTAGCACAGGTAAAGCCTTTGAGCAGGACAGAGATGAGAAGACTGCTTCATGTATCTGAAGTGACTTGTCCATCGAAAACATGCGTTGTTAATGATGAAGCTGTGTCTTGTTACCTGCTCATCACAGCGCATGCTTAAACATGAGATAACATTCTCTACCTGATGATTGACAGTTCAACACTGACCTTTGACCTGCAGCTGCATAGAGTGGGTCAGGTTCCCCTCTGAGTTGGACACGTGACATTTGTACACGCCTGAAATATTTCTTGTGACAGAGGCCAAAGACAAGGTACCATTCAGCACCTGAAATGGGGCGAAGGTAAAGATCAAAGAAAACGAGAGAAAAGTTGGAGGAAGATTGTGAAGCAGTCATGGAGAGGACGACAAAGCAGTTGGCTTCACAGAAACATTGAAGCTACAGCTCCTACAGAAAATGCTAATTAAAAAAGTAATAATAAAAAGTATTTTATTAAAATACTGCAAATGCCATCTGTTAATCATACTCACTTTTATTTTTTCGTGTCTCTCAATTGGACTCTCATCTTTATGCCAGACAACAGTTGGGCGGGGGTTGCCATGAGCTCCACAGCTGAGAGTCAGTGAGTCTCCCAGAAGAACCTCCACAAAAGTTGGTGGTTTCTTGATGAACACAGGTGGAGCTAGAACAAAGACAGCACAGATGGAATAATTATTTCATTTAAATATTCACATGGGACATTGAAGACACTCCACACTAACTTGACTTTGAGCTCTAAATGCAGAAGTTTACAATTAACCATAGCATCTAAAAATTGGACAATGTCTCAACAAATGTTTGTCTAGATAATCACCAGATGTTGTTGTACCCTCTGTGTTAAGCTAGGCAGTTGGTATACTACAGTGTTCTCATTGAACCTGCTACAAGATTTACACATCTTCAAAAGTAACTGTGTCAGTATATTTAGAAAGAGAAATTGTTCATGTTTCCAAATGTGGTGTTGCTTTGAGTATCACAAATGTAAATGGAGCACAATAGCTGAGATACCACCAACTTCAGCAAATCCCACTTAAAGTATATGAACTGGCAGACAGTATATTTCATTGTGCATATTGCCTGAGTTAGAGAGAGCAGAACACAGACCCAACACTGCTAAGGTTGGTGTTTTGTCTCCAGTGACACCATCCATGGTAAAAATATATGTAACCACTAAATTGTAGTGAGCTTTGAATAAAAATGTCATCGCTTTCTGTGTACAAGGTTCTGTGTTTTGTGATTATTGAGCATATTGAAAAGTGTCCAGTGCTCATCTGCACTTTAGCACAATTATATAAAATTATATAAAATCCCTGTTTTTCACCCTCTAACTCTACTGTGCATGACTACTGTGTATATGACAGAGAGTGACAAGTATGTTGGTTAAAAAGACATAGATTTGAGCTTTTAACCTTAATCTCTATCCCACACAAGCAGCATATACATTGTCCTCTTCCTGTTATTCTTAAAACCAACTCCTACATTGACATCAGCTCACAGCAGGCTGGGCACGGACAAAGGCAAGATTTGATCACCATGTGCACTGTACACACAGAACCTCCTCATACACTACAATGACACTCAGGATATTCAGCTTGCCAGGGCACTTCAGAGTCCCAGCCAGGCCTCATGCTGTGGCTGTTCTAAACAGGGACAGTGCCAGTGATGAGTAACGAAAGGAGCTGCTCCTGTGTCCCTAAAACCCTGCAGTGCTGCACCTGTGATGGAGAGGAAGGTCCATGTGCCATTACGAAAGTCGTCTGTTTTGCTGTCCAGGAGCAAGATGCGGCATTCGAACCAGCCCTCGTCCTCCAGGGTCAGCCGTTCCAGCACCAGAGAGGCACCCTGGGTCAGAGACACACGGCCTGTGGGAGGAGGGGTGAGGGTGGGAGGGCAAAGAGGAAAGGGCGAGAGACAGGGAGAGAGAGGGTCAGCACACAAACACACACAGCCAGACAGGCAGAGTCAGCACACTCAGGAAGAGGGCTTACCATGCAGAGGACACAGGCATCCAGTGTCACAAAGGCCACAGTCAAAGTCATAGACTTTATGCTGTGAACTTCAACTGCAGCTCTAATGTTTGTAACAAATAACGAACCACATAATTAAGATTTATGAAAAAATGAGAGATGGCAGCCAAAATAAATATGCAGCTCAGGATGAGAAGTCAGTGGCTGTCAAATGGTAAATGGAGTGCAAACACATGAATCACTCAAGTGATGATTGTAATGATATGCCAGATTATAGATGAAGACAGTGTCCTGTCATTTTGGGTTTTGGGTGGAGTGGACAGCTAGAATGAGCATGCCAGGAATTCCTGCATGCAGCTTCATTAAATCACAAAATAGAAAAAGATTTTTTCTACTACAGTTACATAACAAAATGAGTCACCTGTTTTTGTTTATCAATGTGGGGCACTGGGCAGTGATAAACATTGTGAGGCGAGGCATGGCAGATGCACGCTCTGAACTAGATGGATCCATGCACGAGCACACACACATTTCCCCATCACACACACCTTATTACCCCCCACCCCCCCCCGCTCCTCTCTGCACTTCTTACAACTCCTTGTCAGGCTTTGAAACTTGATCTGTTGGTTGCCTGGTGACTGCAGCCTGGTTTTCAGGGTACTGAAGTTACCCTTCGCCACCACCCCCACCACCCCCTCCTTTTATTCTGTCTCTCAATGAACTCTTTTTTCCCCATTTCAATCTCAGTCTTTAAACGACAGGAGGATGCGCGCAGGAGGGAAACACACACGTTGCTCATACCAGGCCCTGGCAAAAGCAGTTTGAAAGTAAACAGAGAAATGCAGAGAAGTTTCTGGCATTCTGTCATTCTTGCTTGCTAACAACAAGTTGCTTAAATGATACCGGTGTTGGCTGTCACATTCAACCTTCTGTGCAAAGTATTAAAAAAATAAAGCACTGCAAATAGAAAAAAATGAATCCTCTTTATATAATTTTTAAGTTGAGCACAAACATCATCTCCTCCTGCATAGAAAATGTCTATAGCAGGAGAAGTTATGAATTTCCCTGCAACCTTGAAGCAATAATATCACAAGACACACAGCATACTCACTATTCACACTGATATCCCTCCAGACAGCAGTGACTGAAGCAGAGCCTGAAAGCTATGAAATTCATTGAACTCTATACACGGCCTAAAGACAGGGTGAAACACACACTGGGATTAAAGACAGACATCAATAGCTAACAATTAAACCTGCATTCCTGACTGGGGCTGTTGCTGTGTGTAATAGTTAGGTTTAATGATTGACTGACCTCCTAAAAGACAGACCAGCGTTTGATGGGCGGTGCTCACTTAAGAGTCTCCATAAAATGAATGCCTCTAATTTCAGGTCAGCATCGTTCAAACAAGTGGGTAGGGCTCAGAGAGAGGAAATGTGCAGACAGATGATAACAGGTATGGGGATAACTTTAGGCATTTTCCTCTTATCTCTCTGTGAGGGATCCTCCCTGAGCTGCCCATTTCCCTGAGCTGTAACCTTTTCCAATCAGACATGGAATTAACTGCCCACTGCAGACTAAAAGGAAAAACACTTTCACGTGCAAAAATCACACAAACCCTCTTTAGCACACACTTAATCCTCGTGTGGCTAAATATTATGTGATTTAAAGATCACTGTGGCTAATAGCACCTCTTGTCATAATTTGTAACATAACTAAAAAGCAGCCCGTGAAAATCCCAATGACTGACCATGAGCACTGGTCTTGTGGGGTCAGATGCACGTGGGTGTGTATACATGTTGATTTTCAAAATTTGGCCAGTGCCCTGCCCCCTGAGTCTCAACAGGGGGATTCTGGTTTTGGTGTCGAACACTTAACCCTTTCCCGTAGCCTCCCTCTTGTCCATCACTACAAAGAGACGGCAGCCACCCCCCCAATCCTCATTCTCCCAGGTTACCATAGTGATGAGACCAAGAAAAGCCCGGGCTGTAGGTTTAGATTTGAATTCAGTTGCTTTAGAAACACGGCGCGGCCAAACATGGTATGGGCGGGTTGATCAAGCGGGGGAGGGGTGGGTTTCTTCTGTCAGAGATTTGAAAAATTACAAGTCTGGAAAAAACATGTTTAGCTTTAAAAAACAGTCTCATGTCACATCCACAGCACATGAGGCAGCAAAGGGAGAAAGAAATGAGTGAGCGGCAGAAGAAGCGAGGACATTGTTTTCCTTTCAGCCTGTGAACAGACAAAAGGCCGACGCTGTGTGACAAATGTTGCTTTATTCAAATTTGAATGTTGCATCCTTGGCCTTGAAATGGGATCTTAAATGGTACGAGGCAGGTGTTCTTCCCCAAAATTGTTCATGAAAAAAAGGTTGCTTTTCTCTCATGTGGCCTGATGCACACATACAATGGAAATATGTTGGAATAATTGAAAAATGATCAAACACATCAGCAAACACCCACCCTGTTTTTAAATCAAAGAGGAACTGAACGTGAGGTTACAGAGAGGTTACTCAAATTGTGTGCATCGATAATCCACTGACAACCAATGAGAGGTTGACCTTTCTGACCTCAGTGCTCCGTAACTCCCCAGCAGACACATTCATCACTCCCCTCGGTGCTACATTAGCACAATGTCCACGAGTATTCCTCAAGAGACAAACATCATAAGACACTATGGTGAGCAGAGAAAGGCCGAAACAATAGCTGCTGCTCCTTTCTTGTGTCCACCCTCCTCCCCCTCCTCTTCCTCACTGTTTTTCCTCCAGCAGCTATCACATGACAGCTCCGCTCTACCTTAAAATGAGCCCTTGTTTCCAACAGGTCGAGCTGCAGTGCAGCCAAGGGTAGAAAATGGAAACGCTAATCCATCGGTTCTGTGTGAACCTCTGAGACGCACCCTCTTCATATTGGGGAGAGTCAGGTTCTCGCCCAGTGGGTGGCAGGTTAGGAATAACTCAGCTTTCAGAGCCGTGCCGCTGGCCAGGAGCTGGGCTTGTCTCATAGTTTCTGATCTCCTACTCTTTTTTTTTGAAGATTAATGTGGCTTTTGTGAGTGAAACCACTGCAATGCAACTGAGCTGAGGGCAGTTTACACCACATACATTTTACCCACACAATTCTTGTTCATATTGGGTTACATTTGTGATATAAGGCACATTATTTTCATATAGTACAGTTATATTATATTTTTACTTAGTTTTGTGGCTTATAAGGCTGCAGGACAAACCTCTTCTTGGTCCAAAGGGAGGGAATCAACATGTGATCTTTGCATTGAGGGTTCCCACTGGTATTTACTGACAGTAATACATGAGGTATTGTGAATTACATGTGATACAATAGCAGGGGTAACTATGGAGGAAGAAAGATTATTCTGTTTGGAGAAGCATCAGCACTGCTTTTCTTTGTCTATCAGTATGTTCATAAGAGAGCCAGGCAGAGGTGCATTGTGGGATGTGTTTTGATTTGAATACAATCATAAGTCTGGGACCGGCCCCCTGCCTCTGACAGCTCACCCCTCCCACTCCCCCAAATTTCTCTCTTCAATCCTCCTGTCTCCCTAATCAGTTTAACCCTCTTATGAATAGCTCTTTGTCGTGAGATAGATTACAGTTAACTCTGTCCCTCTCGCTCTGTCCGGCATGGTTAACCCCTGCACCAGCTAGTAGCACACACAGCTCACGTGCCAAATTACACTACAGCCGCAACTTAACTTACCACAAACATTAGCCCTTATACATGATCACGAAGCAAAGTATTAATTTTAATATTTTTTAAATCTGGGGTTCGGTGCAGTACGGTTACAATAGGTGTTTGAGGTGTTATCCAGTACAGAACTCTAGCTTTGTTTTCAGGTCAGGAATAGATAACACTGATGTTAGAAAATGTTAGTTACTTGAAGTTTCCTCAGTGGGACTGACCATCAGGAAAATGCTTAATGGGCAATGTTCCTAAAAATAAAATGCAACTTTACCCAACTTTACACTCACATTAGGTAATCTTACAACAGTGGATTACCTAAGCTATTAACCTCCTTCTGTTTACTCAAGCCACACAAAGACACTTGGACTCCATATCCACAGTAGAGCAGGATTTAATATGAATCACTGACTCTGATCTCATGCTCTTCATTGAATCTGACCAGCGACACACCTAAGGCACGAGGTAAGCTGCTGCTCTCAGCTGGCAAACATGAAATTCCCAAGTTGCAGCCATCTATTCTACTTTCATTGTGTCATTGTTTGCTGCACATCATCCTGGTCTAGTTGTAGCAGAAAAACTGGTTGCTGATGATAAAGGTGATCGGTTTCACCTTTCAACTAGGCTATTTTTTTTTTTTGCTTTTGCAGTTACCAAGTAGACTCATGTTTGCAAAAGCAGAGTTGTAAATTCCACTTTAGGTTTATGAAGGAAAAGGTTATAGAGTTCAGGGTTTGTGTGAGTGCGTGGTAGATGTACGTTTGTGTGTACATGACTTGTGCATGTGTGTGACAAATGCAGGCCTTAACTTCTCCAGTGCTCAGAGGTCACACTGAGAGCCTGATGGAGGCCTGCTGAGCTCTGGGGTTTTGCCCATTGTCGTTCTAACCTCAGGTCGGAGTCCCCTGCTCACAGTCTCTACTGATTTACTTCAGCACACAGGAGACATTTGATCTAGCCCTGCAACAGTAAACCATCCTGACAATGCAAGACTTGAACATATTGTCTCAACAAATACAACTCAAACAGACTATAATAGTGTGTCAGTCAGGGTTTATCCGGCTGTTTCCTCTTTGTTGTGAGTTGACTAATGTTCAGTCCTGTAGGGCATGCTGGATGTGTAACAGAGAGGGAGCGGGATGAGGGGGTACTAATACCTTCCCGATTCACTTTAAGTAGACAAGAGAGGCTCTCTGAGATCCAGACAGGCTGGTGTCTAAAAGGTTCAATAGAAGGACGCTGCTCTCTAGTCATGACACTCCTCAAATACAGAATGCAATCTCAAATACACCTGATATCATATCAAAAAATTGTTGGTTTAATGGACTGAAATAGTCATCCAAGATATCGCCTGCTCTGATTCTTTCATCTCAGTTTCTAAAAATGGCAGATAGCATCAGTGAGTTTGAGACAAAGCAGCAGACCAAGGACAGACAGCATTTGGGAATGCTTTTTATGGTTTATTTTAACCTACTTAAATGTGTGGCATTTGCAATGCAATGAGTCTGCCAAAGGAAGGACAGGAAACACTTAGAATTAATATTACATATTCAAGCCTGACACCCCACTTAGCTTTATTGGAAGCAGCTATTCTGCTGTAGATCCACCCAAGCTCTGAACACCAGTTCAGGTCGCTGCAATACCCATAATTCATTTTGTTGATCTTTTAACTGTTTTTGATCTGAACGCTTGAAATGTAAATCACCCCTGCTCTCTTGTTCCTGTTCTAAGACAAGCCAAGACAAATATCAGGAAATGGCTGCCTACTTGACTGTCTTGTGGGCTAAATCTGAAATCCCCCAACATTTTAATTTGAGGGTAGAATACATTAGACCCACAGCGCTGACACGCTTCACATGCTGCCATCTGCCTCCAGAGGGAGGGGAGATATGAGGATCTATGGCAGACAGGGGTAAAGCCCAAACCAGACACGTACACACAAGGGATGGATATGGAAAAATATCGGGACATCCCAAACAGTCCTCTACTCTGCTACATCTCTGTAATGTTGTTTACTTCATTATGGCTGCTTGTGCATCAGATGACTGCCCCTAAACAATGACATGGTTAACGGCCTACAAGAGGGTTAACATGCCAAACACATGTAGCCCAACTGTGGAGGCAGCCTGTTTGTGGTTCAGCCCTTATAGACCTTAAATGTGGTTCCTGGGTTATCATGACACTGCAATCATGTTTCTGGATCAGTGGGTTTCTGTCTTTGTAGGCTCTTCTGTCAAAGTAAGTTCTAACATGGCAAATGTGGACAGCTTTAAAGCAAGGTCCCCATGTACATTTCAGTGACCTAGTTGGGACAGTATGGGATTTTGGGTGTCCTGTTAGCTTTGGCAAAGCAAGGGGAGGTTGTGATACCCCTCTTTGTCTTTTGTCTTCTGGTAGACAATGACAGGATTATAGGGCTTCAGTAAGAAAACTCCCATTATTCCCAATGCTTCATCCATCCTCCTTCCAGCACAACAATCTCCCCTTACTGGGTCACCCCTCAGCATACTAATAAAACACTGTCATCAGACCACCAAGCCCCCACCTACACTCCTAATCCCCCCCATGCACAGCGTTACTGGTACCCCCCTTCTTCTTGCTCAGCTACCCCACCCCCCTTTAACTGCCTCCATTAAAGCACATGCATTCTCGCCCTTCTCCTTCTCCCTGCAATACAACTGCAGTCTGGAAACACACAGACTGAACACCAGCAGTAATTACAGGGATTGTGGTTTGGCTGGATTACCTATTTGGCGTATTGTTTCATCTAAACCTCCCCTCATCAAGTCTTCATAAATACCAGTGTAACCTCCCTATGTCTACCTTTGCTCACACAGGACAGATGAATGTAACTCAAGGTAAAGAGAAAAGTTGCCACATTGACACCTCCCCTCCCCTCACCAAAATCTACTGAACCATAATTATGAAAATCTGTCAATAGGTGGTCAGTCTCCTGAATCCTTTCAGAAACAAACTGGTATGATAATAGCTCCAAGTTACTCCTCCTTGTTACACTGTGAAATGTTTTCAAAGCCCCACATCCAAAAAAGGATTTAGTCGAAGCAAGGTCTTAAGGAAGGGAATGAACTTCCAGTCAAGTAAATGCAGTTTTCTGAAGGAAGCGTGTAATTGAACGCATCTGAATAACTCTTACCCTTATAGTTTGGGTGAACACGAGGCGCATACACTCCAAATTTGATGAGGATGGGAACGTTGTATCCAAGGCGCACCCACTCCACCACATGTAGAGGAAAGAGATTTGGTGTGGTGGCTTCCTTGGATGTAGGAGTGAGACTGCAGCCCAGCTCTGCAGAACCCCCCTCCCTGGCACGAACCAACGATGACACACCTTGAGACACACCTGCAGAGACAACAGAATTTCACCAGGATAAAGCACAGGATTCACTGTGGACATTTGCTGATAGCATAGGAGGCAATAAACGGTAGACGTGAATAAATAACATAAATCATGTTCTATAAGGGCCTGGGAAATATGAGCCTTTTAAAGAGAGTTATGGCTGTCAGGGAGGCCAGATTAACCTCTCTGGAATTTTGTGGTCATTCATTCCTGTGAAAATGGTTTTCTATGCAGAGAAGAGTTTATAAAGGTTAAAAGTAATATCCTTGGAGTGAGAGGAGGGAGCTTGACCACACAGGCAGCAAGAGGTCAAGACACAGAAAAGTTGGTGGGATACAGAGTGAGAAAGAGCCAACAATAGATCCCTAAATTCTTTGTTGAACTGGACCTCAAATCAGCCACTGAATATGACATCCCCAGAGTGTTCCCTGTTAAGAGCTGGGGCATCAGAGGGCATGTAAAACAATCATGTGCCATTTGGTGACAAGATCGTATAACTGCAAAGCCTGCAAACACACAGCAATCCCATTAGTGACACCTGGAGCAGTGTCTCCTCACCCGATCTCCTCTCTCTCCCTTGCTGCCATGTGCTCACGTGGGTGTAAGCGCAACTGGGTGCCAGTGTTTGCTCTGCTACTCATCTGGCCTGGTGATTACTTAAATCTCTGAAGGGGGGGTGGTGGTGCTGATACTCTGATGCAGGGCAGCAGGATCCTCTGTGCTCTCTCTCCAGCCGACCTCCCACCACCCCCTGGGGTACACACATGGTCTGCGGACCAGCACAATCAATCCCACCGCCCCCCTTTACAAACACATGCACGCACACACAGAAGCGTGCCTAGGGTTGGGGGTAGCACAAATCCAGGATTGATCTAAATCCACACCCAGAGATATTATTTAAGTTGGATTTTGGCCTTGTTCTCTCTCGTCCACTCATGTCTGTGCTGTAACCCCCCCTTCCTCTTTACTTTCTCCAAAGCAAGGCAATGGGAGCTGTGCCAAATGCATTATGGTGTCGCTCAAACTGTATGTAGGCAGCTAAACGGCGACATATGCCAACTGCTTTGCAATGCTTTGCCATAACAAGGGACATAGGTCTTGTTTATGCAAGTAAAAATTTAACATTTGGTGAAGAAATGCAAACAAATGGCAAACAGACAAATGGAGAAAACAACTGGTTGTGGTACAAACTAAAAAAGCGCAGTCAGAAAGTCTTACAAAAAACAAATTTGTTTGACTGTATGACATGATATCACTGGACAAAGCATTTTATAGGACCACTTTTCAATATCACTTTATGCAGTTAGTGAAAAAGCCAACTATGAATTTTGTTTTCCATAGCTTTGACACAAAATGAGTTAAATGTGCACAAATTCAACCACTTATTTCACTGAATTTAATTTAAATTAATTCAATCTGAAATTAATTTAAATCCTAACACTCAATTAAAGGCGACACATACAGTATACTGTAATTATGCTACATAATGTGGTGAAGTGTTTAAAACAACTCATCAAAGACTAAAGACAAACAGTGACATTATAAAGCAACACCCTCATGTAAATGTGATCATACATAGCAGACTTTCATCACAGTTAATCTGTACTGTACATGTACAAGTCCTCTTTACACATGTTGAGTCCTTTTTCTCTGTCAGTGTTACATAATTGTGTCTCTTTTACTGTTTTTGTTTATTTTTCCGAGTTGACAGAACACAGTCTACAACAATTTGTAAAATGATTCGCTTTGTTGTCTGTGCCACATTGCATCCAGCTGCTTTCGATGACTTATTCAGTTTTGGAAAGTGTCTTTAATGATTAAATAAAACGAATACATTTAGTGAATAAAAGTTTGTGAGCAGTTTCTTAAAAAGCATGTATATTGTTTGACATAGACAACTTAGTACTGATAAATGCCTATTTGTGTTTGTGAAAAACTCCAAAAGCTCAAGAGAAGAAATTAATTGTGGTAATGTATTGTAAATGTATGCAATGGGTCCATATTTGCATTAGCATACTTACTTAGCAGACAGATGGCTACAGCAGTGATGACAGCCTGAAGCCACTGTCTCTCCAGTCCCATGGCCGTTCGTCACGCTTCTTCACACATCTCCCAACCTGAAAGAGAAGACCACACATCCCGTTTACTCTTCAACACAACACTACTGTACAATTCACACATTCACCACTGCACAAGGACATCCCTCACATCCCCGCTCAGACAAATGTAATCCCTCGAGTTAACATCAACTCATAATCCAACAACTACACCACATTCCAGATGCTTCTTGGTTAATAAATAACTATATTCTTTGAAAACATTAAATCCTCAGGAAAATTGCATGTCTGAGCTGTGGTTGGATTATGGCAAATGAGCTATTCCAACAAGTGCCACAAATAAAGACAGACAATATAAGACATGAGATTGCTGAGAGTATGCATCCTGTGGAGGTCTGCCTGCCGAGACCAAAGTGTGTGTGTGTGTGTGTGTGTGTGTGTGTGTGTGTGTGTGTGTGTATGTGTGTGTGTGTGTATGTGTATGTGTGCACGTGTGTGTTTGTATGTGTCCACACACAAGACCTGTACAAGGCTCTAAGTGTATGTACAGATTAACCTGATGCTTGTGATTGGTCCAGCTCATCCAGAAGGTCTCGTCTCACGCTAAATAGGCTAACAGCCATTGACAGGTGACACAAACAGCATTGACAGGTGTGTCCGCACAACTCCAGATGTTATCTTATTACCTTTGCTTAAAAAAAGAACTTAAGTGGCATAAATAGACTGCCATCAGGCAAGGTGCTTAAATTAAACTACAATCAAGACTCTGTCAACTAAAGCACAAACCAAGCAGTTCACCTGAGTTTTACAGGAAATGCACAAACAGCTCATTTAAACCCACCAGCACGAGCCACTGATTTTCATCTCCTAATGAGCTCCACAAACAGGCTCCACTTACACAAATTGTGGACCTACTTCACAGTCTGACCGATAAAAACAGCTGCAGCAACTCAGGAGGCCCTCCATCTCAAATTGGATTGGAGGCACAAGTTTAAGTTGTTGCCCTTCAAACATAATAGAAGACCTCGCCCCCCTCCCCTTAAGTCACTCCATTCAGTACCCCTAATACCATCTTATTACTTTAAGTTCATTTAAGTAATATAAGAAGGAGGCTATTCTTGGAAACCAGGTAGGTGTTGGTTATTAACTGCTGATATAACCACAGATGCGCTGCAGAAGCACAGGATAACTAAATCATTCGAGGGATGTGCTTAGTCTCTTAGCGGTAATGTTTGCACTTGAGTAAACAAACAGCCCAGAATAGAGCAGGAGAAAGATGCATTTAATTCCTTGCACTTGACAAAAATAGGGATGGGACTGTTGCTGATGAAGCATTGAAGCAATAACTTTTGTTTAGCACCTTTACAAAACAAGGAAAAAGACAAAACCAAGGTTGCACAAGCACTGAAAAAGAGTGGGACAAAAAAACATTACAATGGTGCTTGGTTTTAAAGTAAAAGCTGATGAAGTAGGGAGGGTGGTAGGATACCACAAATGGCTGAGCAGTTTTTGCATGACAGGATCATTTCAGTGCAATGTTTGTAATGGGGAAAGGATTACTCCCACTGAGCAAACATTATTTGCTCAGTGGGGGTATAGAAATAAACAGGACTCTTATAATGGATTAAAAAAAATAAAGAAATAAATCTTTTCAGTCTAATCATTTGTGTGTCACCTCCAGCAATCAAAAAAATGATGGAAGTGATTGCACATCACTGCATCATCCTGGCTGCCGTCTTCACAGTCAGTTAAATGACATCACAGCAAAAGTAATGAGAAAATCCCATCATATATCTTAAGTTCTAACTCATATGTAGTCTAGTAACTTTTGACAACCACAAAACATAACAAATCTTGTCTTCTCTATTGTGCTTCCACTACGGAATATATGACTGGCTTGTGGGAACAGACAGACAGGGCTGCGCCCACACTGAGCCGATATAATACAGAGGACGCCTGGAGGGGGCTTTGTCTGCAGGTGCAGGAGTAGACAGACGACAGCCAGGTTATTTCCTCAGGCAACAGAGCAAAGCATGGGGCCATTTAATTGGTATGTACACAGACAGGGCCTAAAAAAGAGAGTTCAGATGTTTAAGGTGTGACTAGTCAAAAAATAGTTAATAGCAGAACCTTTTGCTATTTATGTGACTCCAATCTGACGTTGGCACTTGCAGAATTGTAAGGAAGTATGATTTACATCCCATATTAACTTACAAAGAAAGAATAACTGTGGATTACAGCTCTCATGTGAGGGCATACACTATACATACTTGTGCATGTGAGAGGTGAGAGGGCTTTACTCCTAGACACTAATCTCCTCACAGGGGTAACTGAGGGAAAGTGGACATAATTAACCACTGTTTGCAAGTTGCACACGACAATGCTGAGAGACATTGGCGTTACAGAATATGTCAGAGCACATCCTGCCTTCCCTTGAAATTAAGTTGTGCGAATGGCATGGACATCACCAGTGAATCGACAGAACTTTAGTGATCTTTGACTATCTAACAATGAGATTACCGGGATGTGCCTTTCAAATGTAAAAAGCGATGAAAAAGCTCAACACTCAAATAACAACTACATGAAAATTAAATGTGACTTAAAAATTAGGCCTTCACATCATGAGTTTAGAAAAGGTTATCATGGGTAAAAAAAAAAAACTAAGGGGGAAAAAACAGTAAATTCCTGCCTCAGCACAAGGCATTTAGCTCTGTAACGTGAGTGGACACTGCTGACTGGTGCAATGTTACACTGGATTTCATTGACACAAATTGCTTTGGATCTAGTCAAGTCTTTGCCTTCTGGACAGAACCGTTCTAACACCCAGACTAATCCTGCCCTGCTGCTTTGAGTGTTAATAGTGTAATTGAATTAGAGATCAAATTGGTGAGTCAAATCAAGGACGGTCTGTCATCTGGCTGTGCAGTGATCAATCACTGGTAAATAAAGTCACTAAACACTTCAGGTTATTCTGCCTACTGAGATTCTACCAATCTGTGCCGGTGAAGATAACAGCTGGTAGTTTTGTGTTGTCCACATTTTATGGAGGATACATGCCTCAATCAATAAAGATCAACTTGGGTCTCAACCCATTAAGTTATAGATCCACTTAGAGACTGGTTTTCTCATCCCCATTGCCTAAAAAAATAAGTTTACTTATGCACAACTTACAGTACTTCATAAAAAAAAAGAGACGCATACTCTTCAAAATTCAAATGTCATAAAGAAGGGTTTCCAGAATCAGAGTCTAAATGGATGGATGGATGACCTTGTCTGAACACTGACATAAAATCATGCATTAAATGAAAGTAAGAAGCTGATTCCAAGCTGTCAGCCGCAACAGCTGGTAAGCCTGACCTCTCCATATGCATCTCCTCTGTATCACACTAGAATAAACTGATCGCGAGGCATTAACTGAATAATGCAAAAGTTAAGGTGCACTTTGTAATGTGCATGAGTTAAAAAGGACAGCGCAGTAGTCTTTTCAGCTGTCTTGAGCACTTGATAAGAGACAATTTAATCGGTTTCTCCTTTAAAGCTAATGTCTTTTCTGACAAACAGAAAACTCAACGCAAAAAGTGAACTTTTGACCTAAGGTGTGTGAAAGTGTGTGTGTTATCCCGCATTACCTAAGCAGAGCCACCAGTGATGCTAGTGACAGATACAAGCCTGATAAGAAGCAGCATTACTCTTTTAGTAATCCTTGTTAATCCTGACAGAGGCCGTAGCTTCAGAGCAAACCAGCCTGTAGCAGGAAGTACAAGTGTTACTTGACCCGAAACTTTGAACAGAGGTGCACAGAGGAATCTCAAACTGATCTACACAAATGCTACATGTGAACCTCAGCCATTTACACAGGAATAAGTTGTAAACCACCAATCCAACCTTGACTGGTTGGACCAGCCTACACATCACAGCAATCAATTCATGGATTTTGTCCCTGGCACTGCAACCCAATTTAGAAACTGTATTGACAATTTATTTAACTAAAGGAAATGAACAGGGCACATACTGGGCACGGGAGTGAAGCCCTAGTCTCGTGAGGGGAAAAGCCTACTGTACTGTACATGGATTAACACAGTGGTCATTAGAAACCTAACACAGACTGCTACAGGGAATAACAATATTGAGTGTTAGTGAATGTACTAGTAGTAGTAGTAGTGACTAGTTTTATTCACTCACACAGAGAAACTTGGACAGTGTTACCTTCACTTCACAATGAAATGTGCAGAAACTATATGCTTCAGGCATCTCTGGAGTGGTTTCATATGTTAGGGGAGCAGAGAATGACATGAGTCTAGTGAAAACTAAGCAGCTAACATCCTTTTTTTTAACTCCTGAGACTTTGTCCTTCCCTGCCCCCGACTTTCAGCAACAGGTCAGTCTCATAAAGCTACTTTCAAGACATGAAACTGAGAGGAACCAAGGGTCAAAAGCCAAAGGTAACAAACTCAAAAGCTGCAGTCAAGTGTTGAAGCATGGCACTGGATTTATTTTAAAACTTGAAGATCGATGAGCCACACTCTCAAAGGACCACAACAGACCCTAACTGTTTAAACTAAAAAATATTCACAGATATGATTCACATTTTTTCATTCAGCGGTTACTGACCAGATGTAAAGGGCTCTATCAGAAAGGGCACCACTAATGAGACATAAAACACAAAGTACACTGGTGTCCACTTCCCACTTAAGTCTCAAAATCAACCGCACCAAACAGTGTCAGCAACATAGAACAAACAATGCTTGGGACATACATTCACTACATTAGTCGTATCCATTTATGATGCATGGCTTTAACTTTAGCAGGACCTCTCTCTAATCAACCTTAGCTTTCATTCAACACACTCATTTATATGGGCATTTTCTTGTATATTCTTTACTATTCCACAAGATTCAGAGCTGTGTCACGACATGCATTCACTGTAAAGGACTAGACTCAATCTTAACCACATTGTAACATTGTAACCACTTTAACTCATGAATAATTAGTTCCTCAATTCAATCAATTTCCTTCCAACATGTAAATGTGCCTGCAGGCCACAGTTGGCCACAGTGTTTTGAACAGTGCAGCATAATAGTGAAATGTCAGGTCCTGCTAAATGTTGAAATATGTAGGATATTACTGTGTAAAATGACACCTGAGCCTGGATGATATGCTAAACATTGACTTAAAGGATTCTGGGAGAAAAATGCAAAGGGTGCTTCTTAACATAGCTGTCACCCTGTAAATAAGGCAACATCAATCTCAAAAACTGACTTATTATTTTTGCCAAGAAGACCATAACGGAAGTAGATATTTCTCACTGGTGTACCATTTTAAGGAAATAACAAATTTCAAAATTGACTAAAACAACCCACTAGCTGATGAAGAATGAAGACAGCTTATATTTATGAAATCAAACCGTGTTCCTATACAATCTAATGGCCCAACACAAGGGATTACAGGCATCATGAGTGATGTGTGCCTCTGAGCACCTCACGTCTAACCAAACAGTATTAACAAGCATAACAAAAACAAAGAAAGGGAAACACTAGGGCAGGGAGTATGCACAAGACAGCTGCACTTTTATGTACACAACATCTGAAATTAGGTTGTGTCCATTAGATTGCACCATGCTGTGGAGCAGCAGACAAATAAACTGTGTGGTCCATATAAAACGGAAACCAAGCCACAAGCTTTTTATTTCTGTACCCCTACAGTGAATAGTGATGCTGAATCCTCCATGTCACTATGCAGACCTCCTGTAAAACAAAACAGGTGCATCTTTTGTCTGAAAGGGAGTCTGGTACAAACAGAGAGCCCTGAATAAAAAAAATAAAAAGCAGTATTTTTACTGGGTATTGTTCTCACCATTTTAATCCAGGATACAGAGTTCAGTTTTGGGTCAGTACAGTGTGTTAAACCTGTTCACTGTGATTTAACACAAAAAAAATCCCCCAGACTCATTCGGGGATTTCAAGTGGTGCATGTGATACACAAAACATAAACAAAAGCGCAAGGTATAATAGTATTACTACAGTACATTGTACATGGACCCTAGACTAATATCACGGCATGGTATGGGTCTTTCAAATAATATTTATGTGCTAAAATCAGGAAAGAAAAGGAAATACAGTAAGGTCACTGCCGAATCACACATGCTTATTATGAGTGGTATAGCAAGAACACTACAGACATTTAATAGATTTCCATCCAACCAGCAGTGTGTTGCTGGTGTATTGCAGACGAGATACAAACTACTAGATGTTTTCTATGTTTAGGTGACGGGCCTGTAGAGGATGCTTTGCCTCTGCCCGCATAGCTCCTTACCTTGCTTGAGGCACTTTTCACTTGAAGCTAAAAGTACAGTCTTTCAATCCATTGATGCTCCTCTTTTAGACTCGTTTAGCAGACCAAATGTAGTCGTTCACAACTTTCTCTTCAGGGAGAAGTTAGATCGAAACATGCGACTTTAAAAAATAAAAAAGAAGACGATGTTGAATAAAACGCAGGTGGTCACATTTTTGTTCTCAGTGCGTGCGTGGATCAAAAGGAAAATAAAATTAGTCCTCGACATCCATGGTTTCCAGACGTCCTAAAAAGATATCTTGTGGTGTCAATAAAATCCATTAACCCAGGACACCTTCATGGGTCCGACATCAGGCCACTTAAAGTCCATTTAAACTTTCCCCGCCTTGGCTTTTATGTCTGCAATCTTCTTAGTCCAAACTTGCCAAGTACCTTTAATCATAAGTGAGAGTTTATCATTTACTTCATAAAAAATGTAGAAATGGCTCTCGGTCGACGCAGTGCGCATTTAACATGACATAGAAGCAAGTTTCATCAGAAAGGGGGCACAGCGCACGTTTAGTTAGAGCCCTGCTGTTGATACTCTCCGTGTCTCCCCTCCCATTATTATCATTCCCTCCTCCTACTACAGGAGCTTCTTGAACGACTGCCACTCACAACTAATACAACCACAACACTTCCTGTTATACCTTTCAAGATAAAGCCCTCGCTGAAGAACAACGATAATACGGGAGGAATTGCAGATCTATTGTTAAAGGCGGAATTGGGCTGAAACATATCATCAAATAATCGATTCATCTAAGAAAAATATCAATATTAGTTCAGTTTTCTCTGTTTTATGTGATTACATAGGCTATTGAGTATATTTACATTTGTGACTGCTGGTTGGACCAAATTTTCAAAAAATCTTAACATTTCATGTCCTGAAAATCAACAGTTAGTTGCATAAATAACGCATCACTAAGTTAATCAATGTAGGCTGTTTTCATGGAAGACATTTACAGAGGGCACAGGTGCAAACACTAAAATTAATTATGCCTGAATTTCATTTAGTTGCTTTGGTTTCAGGGTCCCGGTATTGTGCTAGTGCTAGTTCACTGACATAGGGGTTACTGAGACATATGGACAATGACTTAAGACAAGATTTAAACCAGAAAAGTCTGGCTGTTATGAAAAGTCCAATCATGTCAAGTTGTAGTCAGAGCATAGTCCGTGGGGCTGAGAAAAAAAAAGCTTTTATATTGAAGGAATCTGTACCAACTTCCTCTACTTTGCCACCTGTCTCTGTGTGGCTTGATGCTGCTGGTGTTTTAGCGCCTCAAACAAAAGCGCCTTTCCGTGGGAAAGACTTAAGGATCGTAACAAAAGGCAAACAGCACACCTAAAGGACAACGTTTGACTCAGAGCGTTTGGTACAACAACCAGCAAATGTCCAACAAAAACATCTCCTACCGAACAGTGGGGACATATAAAATCACAGTATAAAATACAAAATGGAAAACGGGTGTGATGCATTATAAATAATTTATTGGGTTCTACCAAACACACCCACACACAACATACACAGCACCCCCCGCCCAAAATGTGTCGACAATTGTCCTACAAAGAGGAGCGAGGATCATCACTTATCATACCTTACTTATGTCTGTTAATGTTAATTATCTGCACTGATCAGCTTGTTCAATACGAATAACAACAATGGCATTTATTATTACAAACTACTACTTTAATCACTGCACATTCAAAGTTTTAAGCTAACGTTAGCTTTCAGCTAGCTAACGGCTCAACATTAAGCTAGCATTAGACCGCAATTATTCTCTTCATAAATGGTATATGTGCCATTACAATACATGTATTACAATAAACCTAAACCGTTAGCTATATGTTATTTTGTTAATTTATCTGTTGAACTCAATAATTAGTTAAAATAGAGGGCTCATTCACACCCAGACTCTGAAGACAATTGTTCAAACTAATTTGGACAACCCTCGAAATAACAAGAAAAAAAAAAGAAAAAGAGCGGCAGGGAGTTTTGTCACTTATACTATCAAAGATTTTGATTATCTTACCTCAGAACCACTTCTTTTGATGTCGTCCTAAACTGAACCGTACATCATTCAAAGATGAGCTAATCTCCTGTCATACAAGAGCTGATGGGGATGTGGTCGGTTGGGTTGTTGAGGGGACACTTTGCTCCGTCTTGTTTACCCTGCTGTTTAAAATAATCAATCCAGTACCAAACTGTCAGTATCACCACAGGGGGGCGGTACTAGGTCTGGATCAACAGAGATCAATTGGGTTCATGACAGTGTCCATGAGGACCGTAAATGACAGGCCCTTGTGTATTGATGCACAGTGTATTTGAAGAAAATAAAATATAGTTAACTTAAAGACATAATTTAGCACTATCATTATTAGTTTATAAAATCTATGTGCATTGATGATTTGAGACAAAATTAGAAAGTAATATGTACTCAACTGTGGTTGTACACTATTAAATTACTATAGTATCCCTAGATTATTACTATACACTTATTATGTCTGTGTGTGCTTATTGTAAAGCAATGTCTGCCTGTGTAGTAATGATTAATACAATTAAAATCAAGGGTTAATAGAAAGTACACATTACCAAGGTATAAGAAATATATGATTGTTCAGTGGTAAATTGTAAAGCATAGATACCATGAACAGAGCAGCCGATCTCAGTCTTTTCTAAGTGAGTTTGTATGTAAGCGTTATGCAAGTACTTCCTGAAAAGGTAGGCAGCCCAAAAAAAGTTTTTCTAAGCTTATGTAAAGAGTGTGATCTAATCTAATGCCTGGTAGTTTGTGATTGGTGGCTGATTGAGTGTGTGCAATGGGTAGCAAGAAAAACAAAGAGAACACAAGGTACTGTCCTTAAAAACAACCACCAGTAAAGCTGGTTGCCAAGCATCTGAAAGGATTTTATAAGTGCAACCTTTACTGACAATGTGCTTTTCCTATGACATTATCCTGCAAAGGAAATTGAGGTGGTAGCCTTGCCTTTCACTAGCACACTTTCAAATTATGTTACTGATGATGTTGATAGGGCAGATTATAAGAAAGGTTTGAGACGCAGGTTATCAGAATGTCAAGCTTGTGTGCTTCCCTGTTTGACGATGTTTACTCTCACAGGGCAGGTGCACCATATGGAGATCAAAGGATTGGAATTAATCACATGAAATCCCCTCTGCACAGTGAGCAAGAATTAACTAGAGGGTAAGGCAAATTGTGTTATAAAGTATACTGATCATATCATACACAAACCAATATTAGCCTTTTATTACATATTGTTTATCTGACTTGCAAGATATACAATATGATGTAAGATGCCGGTATGTCACTCAGCCTAGTCTGTACAACCTGTAATATTGAAAAATTTAACTGAATTTTTCTCTAAATCAATTCCTTGTCCGCCAGTTTTTTATGAATTTTCTCTACCACTGAACATGTGGGTAGATCACCTCAAATTTAAGACCCCACTGAATAAAATTTCAGTTTTATTTGGCATGAAAATTATTGTGTGAACTGTCTCAAAAACTCTCTTCAATTAACAGTCCTGTTTCAATACATAGGTAGCCACATTGGTTGAGATTACTCAGTGTAAAGTTATTGACAGTAACAGTGGGCCTGTGTAATTTCTGTTCACCATAGGCCATCATGTGAATTATGAGTATGATGGTTAAATGATGCCAATATTTCTCAGAGTAGAGGTGATCTAAGTAATACAAATAGCATACATATAAAAGGACTCATCATCAATCATAGTTTTATTAATTAATCAAGCTAATAAAAACAAATATAGAAATCATAGAGTATCTGATACTGATGTGGCTTCATAACAGCAGGCATTAGCTACCGAGGCATAAAAATCTATCAGAATAGTATCATTGTTTACAGCAACAATTACACCTCATTTTCTTTAAAGGTATCACTACCTAAAGTTCAGCACAAGCAATACTGTATATAAGTGCATGTAAGCACATCTGAAGCTACAGTGCAGGTCAGTCATCAAAGTCTGGGATATCATCATAGGAGTACCCTGGGTAGCCCTTTGATGCATAGTAAGCTATCCGTAGGTGGTATATTCCAGGCAGGAAGACAAGGATCCCAATGATGAGGACAGGCACAGTTCGGTCTGTGTGCTGAGGGACGGAGAACATTTCAGACATTTATTTAATCAAGATATAATATAATATGTATATATATATATATATTGCTTTGCTGTTAAAAAAAAAAGTACTCACAGTGACCTCAAAGTATCCAGCCAGGAGAAGGGCGCCAATAATGATTAACAGAGAGCCGATTAAGAAGAGGACTGTGGCTAGTGCTATGGCTTTGTATGGGACTTTGGGTGGGCTCTTTTTGAACTGTAGAGGAGAAATATTTAATTAAAACACTTTTCTCAGACACAGCAGGCTTTATAGAGCACTGCCCGTTTTCCCCACTCATACACTACACATGCTAAATTAGTCTGGCTCATAATGTACTGGAACTTCTTGGTGAATGTGACAGTCCATGACTGGTTCACAGATATTTTCTATCAAAGGGATTTGACTTTATGAGCTATGAAACTGTCATGATAACACTGTGCATTTGAAGATGTTAATATCTTAGTTAATCTTGGTGACTATTGAGCTTTTTCAAGAATGAGAAAATGAGCTTGATAATATAATTAGGGTTATCTCAGCCTGGGCCGCCCCACGTGTTTGGAGCTTGACCCACAAATGGCACATAGGACTCAGGAAATAGCAGCCCCTGCTGCTTCAATTTTGACCTCTCTTTTTAAATCTGTCACTCACAAGTACCCTAATGTTAATGAAGCACAATACTAAATCAATAAGGTGCCCCTTTAAGTTAATTATTTATCATTATAGGTCTAGAATTGCTGTTATGGAGTTAATTTTCAGAAGTGGGTGAACTCATGACAGCAAGTCAATCATTGTTGATAGAAACAGAATTATTCAAGATATAAATTGTTATAAATCTTGAAACACTGATTCAGTTTGCTGTCCTCCCCCCTCTCTTCATCCAACATGGATCATCATGATACACACTATAGTGGGCTGACCTAGCTTCATGCAGCCTGTCTTACCTGTAGGTCAATGTAGCCGTCATCATCAGAGGCTAGCCTTGAGTACCTAACTTTGCTGTTAGGAATCCCGTTGGACACAACGTTACGAGCAGGCATCTTATCCAGCAGTTTGTTTTCAGTGTTTTCAATGGGGCAGAAGCAGCTCGGCTACACAAGCTTTAACAACACTGCAGCCATCACCCGGATCATTCACAAGCTGTCTGTGTCAAAGTAAAGAAAACTATTACACCAGATCTGATGAAGTATTGCTACTACTTCCTAAAATAGGTCTTAAAAAGAGATTGCAGCGGGGTGTTGTCTGTTTATGATCTATTAACATGGATCTTCCGTGTTTACGACACGCATCTATGTCCCGCGCATGCGCACAACAAAGCGGATATTATGGATTTCCAAAATTCAGCGTTACTCCAAGATTAAATGCTTTGTGTGCCATGCTAGATCAAAATTGCTTTTAGAGCTTCATATCAATTTAAAGTTGTCCCATTACTTTATTCTGATTAAGTGTTTTCCTTATGGTGGTTTGCACAGCTCCATGGCTGCCACGAGGGGGCGCTGTCGAATCTCATTTATATGACCAGGTCACAGTGAGCCGCAGACCTGCACTCTGAGATTCATCTCTTTGTGTGGAGGTTCATTTCCTGAGGTGTTCTCTCAGGCCAGCTTTATAATCACACTGTGTTCTCAGAAGATAAAGTTTCTGTCTTGGCTGCAGATTTTTGATACAAGGTGAAGGTTGTTTTTAGCCCCAGAGATGCAATCTGGTATTTCACATACAATATTTATTTCACATAAATTTTACAAAATAGAAATTGTGAGCACTCCTGAGTCCACCAAATTAAATAAGATACCATTATATTGAAATAATTAAATATATAACCTCTCTAAAATTGACACATTAATAAGTCTCTGTGACATCCATTATTCATCAAATCACATTAAAGTCAGGATTTGATAATAATTGGTACATCTAATTGTTTAATGTTTAGAATTGAATAACTAATATTCTCTGTAATTTCAATCATGGAGGAAGCGGACTCAATTGTTGGTGTATTCCACTCATCTCTGCCAGATACTGTCATCTCTCAGTTCATGCACAGCAGTAACCTGACTGACCGTGAAATAGACAAAACACACAAAAAATAACATTTGCTGGCAATTCCCTTGAAATGAATAATTAAAGCTGTTGTGGGAGGTATATTGTCTTTTTTCCCTCCTTTTTTTTTTTTTTTTCTTTTACAAATTGTGTTTCTCACATTCCCCTGCTGGTTTGTGGAAAATTGAACTGTCACATAGACAAATATAGACTCTCCTGTAGGCAGGATTCAGATAGCTGCCTAGCCCTGAAGCTACACAACAGTGGATCGTTGTGATTCAAGCTCTCTTTCAGAGCTGAACACTCTATATTCAAGGATAAATGTCCACAGGTTGTAAATCGCCTAGAAATATACTGTTCTTTTCATAAGCAGCAATAATAAAGTCAATGCATATTCTTATTGGATGCGCTCGCAGCATCAATAATAGACTTTTGCTGCTTTTAAAGTACTTGTTGGCGGAGAATGAGTCTCAAGTGATCATTAGTACGCTTTGTGACCTTGCCTGCAAGTTGCATTGTTGTAGTTTAAGGCCATACTGTTGCTCTCTGGAGGGATGTAAGGCTAATTTGTGTTTCATATTCCTGTTGTTTTTCACTGCATGTATGAATCACCATGCACTGTGCTGCACCATATTCTCTCTGTTCAATTTATCATGTATATTACAAATATATCCAAACTTCCGCAAAAAGTAATCTCTATAAATCCATCCTTGATGCAGCCGAACTTCATCTCTGTTTTAGGGGGATTAAATGTAAATGCATTTTCTCTTCAGACTACAGACTGCTTTTAAATGCACAATAGCTCCCACATATCTCCTCTTGTCCTCACTTCTCCAGAAGAAAACCACTATGGAACCCACCTATGCCCCCCTGAAACGACTGACTGTGCAGACGTCTTGCATGTGCATGAGTTCATCTTCACTGTACCTGTTAACGACAATAAGAGACTTAAAATTTGCCCTTTGCTTTATGACTTAAGGAAGTTTCCTTGCTCATGTCTCACTCTGCTGTGTGACTGCATGTTTGCTGCGTCACTGGTGCGTATTCCTTTGTGCGCCAAATCGTTCTCTCTTATCTGTCCCGTTTCCTCACTTGGATGTTCAATACTCACAATCAAGGTCACTGCACAAGCTGCTTACCCTTCCCCAGTCTGAATTTAGAAACATGGTATTTAATTTATCTGCCCCATGGTCCTGAAACAATCTACAAGCGCAGATAAATCTGCAATTATTTTATATTCATGTATTCAAAATGAATGGGCCTCAGGATGAGACCACTGATGGAGTAATCTATCTGTAAGTAACCCTTTTGCCCTTTCTGTTCATTTTCGGACATGACTTCATGCATTGTCTAGTTGTCTTGTCCGTCTTTTCTTGCTGAAATACACATGGGTTTTAGGATTTCAATGGGATTTCCCATAATATATTGGTGCAATGTGCTTAACAATACAAATCATAATGCTGTTCAAGTGACATCTGGAGTTATTATTAATTAATCAGATGATCGGCAAGACTGTCATCAGTCAGAGGGGGGGCAGAGTGTGTTGTCATGTTAGATAATCCCCACCACTAGACCATAATGCCTGCACAGAAGAGCATCAGAACAGCTGAGCACACTGAGTCCTCAGGCAGTGTGTGTGTGTGTGTGTGTGTGTGTGTGTCTGCTTGGTAAGAAAACAGCAGCAGTCACCCCCTTATAACCCCTGAGTATGACACTGAACAGTAAGAGAACAGCGTTTAGGCCATAATTAGAGTCCTGTTCAGAGTAGAGTTCTGTCTGATAATTAGGTCTGTCTTCATTACAGCAATTGCAGATAGCACCACGACTGGAGCCCAATAAAAGCCAGAACCATTATACCACTTGAACACCATGCAATCTCCCTGTGGCTCAGCCTTTTTTCTTTTAAAGAACCGTCAGGTTTCAGAAATGATTAAATGTGGCATGTGGTGCAAAGGTGCTGCTGAGCAACAAGCTTTTCAAAATTTAAGATAATTATTCAGAAACTAATATAATTCTTTATTTTTGGGTTGGTTGAGCCACATCTGGAAGAAAGAAATGATTGAGCTGAGCTTGTGATTTTGTGCTTTGCTTGTTTGTGTGCTCATATATTGAACATCTGATGAACAGTAATATGTAGGTGGAATATTGGCATGGATAAGGTACAGAAAAGGGTTTCTATCTCTTTTATATTAATGCCCACACTAGCAGCACGACTAAAGGAATGGAGATGTTGGTCAGTCGGTCCACCACTACTTTCGTCCAGACTGAAATATCTCAACAATGATTCTACTGACTTTGGTAATCTCCTGACTTTTCTTCTAATGACTCCAGTTCAGTTTCCACTTATCCAGTGAAATATCTCTCCTGAATGGATTGGCACAGACTGGTGTAGACATTTATGGTTCCCGGATAATGAATCCTAATGAACTTTGGCGAACCTTTGATTTTTCCTTTGTCACTACCATTAGACTATTTGTAGTTTTAAGAGAAATATCTCAACTTTCTTGCTCCCTTCATGGTAAATTATATATTGAATTTTCAATTTGTCCAGTATTTTGCTTTATTTAGTTTGTCACGTATTTGCTGCAAAACCTTTGCCATTCCCAACAGCCTCAGCTATACATTGAATTTAGTGCCAATTAACAATTTTAGCATGTTACCGAGCAACATTAGCATGTTAGCAGTGTCATTGTGAACATGTTAGCATAATGAATTGTAACTCAGATCGCAGGCTCTCAGATTTGCTAGCAAACTTTTAGTCTTGTTAATGTTTTATTGTTAATGTGGGAGATGAGAAATCATATCGTTAAACAGATATGATCATTTTAAACAACCATACTTCATCACCCCAGTAATAAGTACATCACGCTCATGTCGTAAAATCACTTTTTAATGGCTGACTTCTTGCTTCATTAAACAGAAACACTGACATTTGTGAATGCATAACTATATCAGTTTTGTGTATTTGTTGAGAGCACTAAAGTAGTGAAGGATTAGTCATCTTTGATTGAATATTCTCACTTTGGCCAGAACACTGGGAGCTTGTGTACGAATCATAGCTACCAAGCAGTAATGATGAAGGAATGTCTCCAACTTTTCTCTTACGACTTAATGTATGTCATACACCATGGTTACAGGAAGCTGCAGTAATATGTCTTGTACTTCCATTGCTACTGATGAGTCAAGTGTTCTTTTTCCTCTTTAATCTGGATTTCAGGTGCAAGGTTCAGGTTAGCTGTGTTTGTGTGTGGGTGGACAGCTAAATGCTGCAGGACACTTTACATGAGGAGCTTCCGCAACGCAGTGACGAATATATCACCTTTATTTCACAATGTCAACTCAGTTTATGAAAAAAAAAAAACACAATCATAGCGGGCGGCACAGTGGCTTCAAGAACATGATTCCAAACTGACACATAAAGCAGCTATTTCCATTTTGAATTATAAAGCATTTCATATCAGTTTTCTTCTAAAGCTATACAGCATTTCACAGTAGCTGTCTGCATTTTCCTGTTCTGATGATTGAAATCTGTGTATGTCACTGTTCTCAGGGAGGATTTCTGTGAAAGCCAGAACCAAAGGAGAGTAAAATCACTGTAATGTCACTGTAAATGCCAAAATTAGTGTGAATGCTCGTTTCAGGTTTGTTGCCTCCATGACGGGAAATGTTTCTTCCAGAGCAGAGATATTGATTTCAGTATCTTTCAAACTCAGCAGCCCGCCTCACTGCATGGGCGGCTCAGACAGGTAATTGCTTTTCCAACAGGTCTTAGATAGAACGATAGACGCTAACAAGATGCAAATACGCAGAAATCAACAAGCATGGGAGAATCATTATCATTATTTTTGTAACATTTTTTTTATTTTGTATTTAACATAGTCTCAGTGAGTTCCTTTTTTAACGCATACATAATTACACAATAATTGGTCTGTAGCTGCAGTAAACACTTATTTAGAAAGTGCTCTGTCTGTGCCAGTGCAAGGCAATCATGCGTGCAGAATAATAGGCCATCATCTCTGTAAATGTTAGGGGTAATTGTAACCTAAATTGCTGTGAAAATTTTAAAGACTCTCCATCTGTGACATTTGCTTTTATAAAATAATCAATTTATTGTGCACACAAAATAGAAATGTCTGTTCATGTTAGTGCATTCTGCTGACTCGAATGTACTTTCAAAGAGCCCAGAGGTTTGCTTACAATTTTGCTTTTGATATGACAAAAGAGATTTGTCCCCGGGATGTAACAGAAAGTAGAAAGACAGATGGTTGTAAGATTGATTGAGCTGAGAGGCTGTCCTTTAAATGGTCAAATGTTTACTTCACAGATGGGCTTAACATCTCTCACTGTGAGCCAGCAGCAGTCCCAGGTAAAGCCGTCATATCCACACACAATTGGAAAAGCACAAAATACACCACTGGCTAAACCAAGGATTTGTCCACAGTGGAAAGAAAAGAAAAAAAAATCAATGTTCTTTGCTTATTCATGTGTGCGTGTGTTGGTGTGCTTGTTTTTGCTTCATCTCTTCATGATAGCTTAATTGAAAAAAGGTTTAAAGAAAAAAAAGTACAAGCACAGGCATTGAATGATAAAGTCCCAGATGAAATTGCAATGCCAGACAAATTGCAATGGACTGTTACACCTCAGGCATTAGCCAATGCGTATTGACTGGGTTGTGCAACAGATAGACCAGAGAGTCTTAGGCTATATATTGCATGTTATGTTTATATGTGCATTACTTCTTAAATCTGAAAAAATAATCTTTGGATTTCATGTCAAAGCACTTATACTTACATTTATTTAGATTACAGCCAGCAATATTTACAGTGTAATTATTCAATATATACTATTTAGTATACAGGGGGTATCAATACATTTCTTACTGGGTGCCACCACCAAGACAATATATACAAAGAAAGAGGACAAAAATTTGAGGAATAAGCAGGGTTAGGGTTACACTGTGAGTAAATTACAGCTGCAGTTATATTGTTGCCAAGGTAATATTGTTGCTGAAATGGAGCAAACGGTGCAAAACTTACATAAAATACTTGGGAAATTATATTGTTGAAAGTTTTTCAATATGGGAAACTTTTTATTGTTAGTATGCATTATTGCTGTTTCTGGGGAACAAAGAACTGAGTGATGCCTGGGAAGGAGGGTGTAGCTTTACAACTGTAAAATAGTCATCTGTATGTTTTTAAAATGATAATAAAACACAAAATGCTTACACTGTAATTTATGGGCTGTTATCTAACAGACACTAAGTTGATAAAACTGCATCATAAAAACTAATGAGCTACCACTTAGGAGAAAGAATCATCATCTTCACTTTTATATTTCATTTCACTCATTGAATCCAAACTAATTAAAAAACAACCACCAAGTCATCAAAATGAGTTTTGAGAAGTGATTTGATACTCAATCAAGCAGAGTTTCTTCAGGTAACTCAAAAGTCTGCGTAGACATAATAGAAAACAATGAAGGTATCTAGGCCACCAAATTCACCACTGAAGATTGAAAAGCACATTTATATGATACCTTTGTCTGTTTTAAAACAAAAAGTAAAGCACAACATCTCACAACTTCTCCAGTCATTGTGTCCTCCTGCAGTGTGCAGACAAGTGGCAAGGTGAGTGACGCCCGTTAATGAAACATTTCTGAATGAAAAGTCATTTTGGGCAGACGGTGACTGGTTGTGATGACGCACAGCGAGTGATGCTGAAGGGGGGTGAGGTGATGTGAGGATGAGGATGAGGATGGTTGGTGTGGTGGTGAAAGGGTGGGGGAGTGGGGGGTACACGAGGGTTACGGGAGGGGAGGGGGGGGGGGGTGTTGGTTGGAGGAGAGAGCAGTGAGTCATTTGGTACTCATCATCACATGAAGAGACTTGGAGCACCTGAAGTCGGGCGTTGATTCCTGCAGATGTGAGGGGCTCTCCGTGATGAGCGCACTTGGCTTCCCCCCTCACCGTCTCCCGGTGCGAGTCAGCAGTCACCACCGCTTCCTAACGCGGCTCCGCCGAGATGTGAGAATCAAACTCAAAGTTGGGTGAGTCCCGCAAAATTTCATTTCAAGCCGTCAACTCGAGCATTTTGACTGAATAGTTAATTATTTCCTATTTACTTAACGCGTTTCCTCATTTGCTGTCAGTGCTGATGGCAGTGCAGACGCTCGTCAAATGTCATTGTTTCTGACCAAACGAGCGGACTTTTGCTAAAAGAAGAGGAGCGATTAATCAGAATTTAAGCATCATCTACTGATAAATTGAGCAGAAGTAGCCAGAAATAATGTTTATTTAATTTAGATATCAATTCAACTCCAGGCCATAATTTGTGAAGTAGTTAAGCATATGATGTATCCTCGCAAATGGGCTTTGCTTGAATATCAAGGCTATAATTGTCTTTCCACTCTGCCTGTCTAAAATAATAAGGCTGGGCTGAACTGATCTATAAATAGATGATTTATATGATGCTATTTCTGTTGTTTTTAAATCTCTCTTCAATTTATTAAACTTACGACTTATACATAATGAGAAACCACCCCTGGATATGGGTAAAGATAGTAGACCACAGCAGAGAAATGCAATATGAGGTCTCAAGTGGCAATCGACCATCACAAGTGCCTACAAGTCCCTGTCACTGTCATTTTTATTAAAGTGGATATCACTCTCTGTCACGTATAGTCTTGCACTGTGGCTTCAGCTTATAGAGCTGGGAATTACCCAGCATCCCAGTGAAGAGGCTGAGATTACATTTGAGCTCGAGTGGATGTTTACTCCTGGCCAATTAAAATAAATGCAGACATGGAGAGGCTGCGCTTGTCGAGCTGTCATCAACGTTATTGTTGATTCCTGTCCAAACCTCAGCACCAGCTGCACATCAAACACATCAACACATTGTCATGTTTCAGCCTGGAAAACAGCCAAGAACACAAAGCCAATATTTGTAGACTGTTGTGCGGTGGAGAAACATGCATGTAATTGAAAGGGAGCTCCAATGTTTTAAAGACAAAGTGAAGATGAATAACTTTAAAAAAAAAAAAAAGCCCTTCAGCAAGGCATCTAACCTCCTGCTCGCTGTTGCGCTTCAGTATGCCTGCTCTTTCACTGGGCAACCCCCACTGTAGATGTGTGTTACTCTCAATGAATATTAAACAGATCGATGACTAACCAGTGTGCATTACTGTAGTGCACCTGGAACTATATAAATCCCAGCTGATATCCCATACTCCTCAAACTCTGACTGCAGTCTAGTGAAATCAACAGGTCCTTTATCCTGTAATAAACGTGTCAGTTTTCATTTACCTCAAAGTGAAAAGTTTTAATCAAGAGTTTATGTCTTGTGAGTATACAGTACAAGCTGAATGAATCAATCAAATTAGGTTTTATTAGTCTCATTGGAAGTCTTCGCAACATGTAAATGGTTCAACTCTCAAGAAATAAGACTTTCCTCTAGCTTGAGCAAATTTTCTCTGATAAAAATGACAAAGAGATGAACATGATGATTTATACGCAATTTAATTCCAACTACTAGCCTCTTTATTGTTAATGTAATACTGTCACTGAGGAGCCTCATAGCTACATCTTGTTACTGGCACTGATATGAACGCCCACCACCTAAATGATGTAATCTGAAACTGACCTGAAACTCAAACTTTACATGTCTCAATGGATCCAGTCAATATGACTGAACTTGTCTAACAGTAAATCCAGTAACAAACAATTTTAATCCAGCAGGGGAACTTAATATTTTAAGATGAGGTAACTTAATCTTTCCTACTGTGCAAAATGATGACGGTGTAATGATCTCCCGCAATGCTCCTGTGGATAAACATGTAACTCTTACTTGCATAATTACCTCGGAGGCATCAGCCCGACACCTCCTTCCTCTACTTGAGTGGGTGGTGGAAGAAGCTCTCAGGTGCTGGCTGCTCTGTTTATCGCATCCTGGCAGCACAGGAGAAAACCTGAGACATGAAACTCCATTAAACATGTTAAACAGCTGTACCTTCTGTATGGAGCAGAGGTTGTGGGAGCGCCGAGGAAAAGGTCAGCCAGTGGTTAATAGTGTGAAGTGATGGAGGAGAGGAGGGGGCTAAAGACATGAGGAGACTGCATAATGCCCTCGCTCTCACCGTTGTTTCTGCACAGTCTATCTTTGTGCGAAGCATATTTGACCCCATCATTGTTGTGGTGATGGATGGATGGATAGATAGATAGATAAGAAACACACTCAGTAGAAAAGAGGGCAACTCAGATGAACTTTTAATTTACTCTCAAATAAAGCAGCTTAACAAAATCCGAAAATCGTCAACATGGCCGCACTACTTTTACTAGTCCCATCTAATCTACGTTTAGTTAAGGAACATCCACATTACAAATGTCAGTAATCTGCACAGGATTAATTTCACATCTGTCAAAGTGAAGGAATTTGCATGGCACTAAGACATTGTTTTCATGTTAAAGGATGAAAAAATTCAAAATGAATTTAATTTGATGTATCAAAGTCAGAGGGAGCGACTCCAGGCCAAAATCATCACTGCTGGAAGAGCAGCGCACAGTGACGTCACTTAGAAATCCAACTGAGCAACTGGATTCCTCATTTAGCTTATTTTATATATAAATAGATAGCCACAAAGGAGAGAGGCTAATATTCTGGGATGACAAATGTTTAGGGAATAGTACGACATTTTGGGAAACATTCACGTTTCCTGAGAGAGAAGATTAATACCACTCTCATGTTTGTGTGTTACCTACGGAGCTAGAGCTAGCAGACAGTTACTGGAAACATCTAGCCTGGCTCTGTCCGTAGTTGACAAAAACTGCATACCAGCACATCTTAAAGCTCCGCAATTAACATGTTATATATATAAAAAAAAAACATCATGCAAAAAACAACAATTTGTGGTTTTGCTGGGAGCTATTTCTTGGTCAGGCTAGTGACTTCCAGGAAGTACTTGTAGGCAGATTTTGTTATCTTTGGACAAAGCCTGGCTAACTTTTGCCCCGTTTATAGTCCTTATTTAAGTATAAGGGAATTTCCCCAAAATATAAACGCAATATTTGTTTAAATCCATTCTGAAGTAAAGGATCAATATAACTACAATTGAATACACACACATCAATTAATGTCAAATTGTAACTGTGTACTAGTTTGACCTCTAGCTGTAGAGGCCATAGTGTGATTTGTTTAGAGGGATAAGAGTCATGTCGGGCTTATCTTGTTGTAGGACAGTTGAAGATCATATTAGCACCTCAAACGGGCAATAAAACACACACTAGGTCCTGTGACTGAGGTGACTACATTGTTGCCTCTCATCAGCTATTCTTATTCAGCTCAATGCCTCTAGACTTTTAACTGTGTGATGTTTCCCAGACGATTCAGTGAAACAAGCGACTGGTCAGTCGTGATACCACTTTCTTTATTCCTCAACCTCACATTATGTTTAGTCGATAAGCGCAAGATGAGGTTGTGGTCACATTGATTTGACAGCAACAGTGGCTCAGACATTGTCTCCCGCCCACAGTCTTGATTGATCTGAGCTGAAGAAACATGGAAAAGAAAAAAAACCTGCAAAAATGAAACAATAGACCAAACGAGGATGAATGCTTTTGTGTTTTAGTGTATGTGATGGATGTATCAATTCTCTCAAAGCGGATTCTTCTGTCTCTTTTCAAAGGAACTGTTGCTGTATCCTGCGTGCTGTGTTCAAGTTGAAATTGCCCCCTGCATTCAACGGGAGGAACCTGGATGCTGCCTACTACTCACCTACCATCGAACGCAGAAAAGTGGTTTCTCGCTCCAATTTTTAAGAAAATGGACTTGAATTTTGTGCCAAAACTGCAGTTTTGTCTTTGTCCATTGTGTATCCCATCTATAAAGCAACAGTGATTTTGTACCAGCTGCATAATAACAGTTAGTTTTAAAACATTTTCGAGATGGATTTCCTTTCAACACAGTAGGTTTTGTCTGCATATATTATACTTCTCTGTCAGTGTTTCTGCATGCATCCTGTAGTTTTATTTTTTATGATGCATCGCCAACGTAATGGCTCATTTGCCAGAGTCATCATCATTCAAATTATGTTTTGACAAGACAGACTTAATGTGATCATTACTCTAATGGCTTTTATGAGAACGCCCTGATGTCCCTCTTCTGTTGTAGTGAACTTAAATAGGTGCGTGTTTCAGTCTACCTTTGCTGCACAGGACAGTGCCGAGCATCAGCATAGAACTGGAACAGATGGTTGCTGCGCTGGACAACATGACCCCAGCTCCTCTGACACAGAACTGCTCCAACTGCAGCCAGGCTTTACCCCCAGAGTTCAACGTGGTCAAGGCTGTGGTTTTGGGCTTGGTGCTTGGTGTCTTTATTGTGTTTGGAGTTGTGGGAAACATCCTGGTAATCCTCTCAGTAGTTTGTCATCGACATCTGCGGACAGTGACACATTATTTTATAGTTAATCTGGCAGTGGCAGATTTACTGCTGAGCTCCACTGTACTACCCTTCTCTGCCATTCTAGAGATCCTGGATCGTTGGGTGTTTGGACGGGTTTTTTGTAATGTTTGGGCAGCTGTGGACGTGCTCTGCTGCACTGCGTCCATCATGAGCCTCTGTGTGATCTCTGTGGACCGGTACATTGGAGTCAGTTATCCTCTGCGTTACCCAGCTATAATGACAAAACGCAGGGCTCTGCTGGCAGTGATGCTGCTGTGGGTGCTGTCTATCATCATATCTATTGGACCTTTGTTTGGCTGGAAAGAGCCGGCTCCGCTGGACGAGTCCGTCTGCAAAATAACAGAGGAGCCGGGCTACGCTATCTTCTCTGCTGTGGGCTCCTTCTACCTGCCTCTGGCCATCATACTGGCCATGTACTGTCGAGTTTATGTGGTAGCTCACAGAGAGAGCCAGGGTCTGAGGGAGGGCCAAAAGACAGAGAAGTCAGATTCAGAGCAGGTGATACTCAGGATACACAGAGGCAACACAACTGTATCAGAGGATGAGGCCCTTCGCAGCCGCACACATTTTGCTCTTCGACTGCTTAAGTTCTCACGTGAGAAGAAAGCCGCCAAGACCTTGGGCATTGTGGTTGGCTGCTTCGTGTTGTGCTGGCTCCCTTTTTTCCTGGTGCTACCCATCAGTGAGTATCGTCATGTTTATCTTTTGTGTGATTATTGATTGAGTCAGATGATGACCAAGACCTCTGTAGCATTTAACAATTATGAAAGACATTACCTCATGATATGAACAGATATGAGTGGTATTCTCATTTTACGCTAAAAAACAATTAGCATATTTCCCAAAATCTACTGGTTTGAGGATGCACAGGATATGCCTTTTAACCTTTTAATCAATAAGATTTCCCAATTTAAAAGTGCATCCATGTATTTGATCACCTGCACTCACACATAAGTCTGAAAGCCATTTTCTAAACTTCTCCATTAATTCGTTTTACAGATCCATTCATCGATTTATGGTGCTGCCAGGTTTTTTAAGTGCTAGTTAATTTAATATTTTGGTGATGTTACCTGAATTGCTCCTCTGTGGCGGCACATTGAAGTTACTTCATTCAGACAAGCCTTGTGGCCTCTTGAGCAGCGTAGTAAATGCTTTGACTCAGCCAGGTAGACGTTCTATAAATAGCCTCAATAAATCTTTCAGATCTGTGACAGCCTCCAGTGCTCCCCTGTGTGTAAACAAAAGCACAGAATTTCAGACCAGTGTATATTTTAAACAGACCCCTTGAATCAAGTGTCAAGCTGTTTCTTTTTTCCTTATTCTCTCCCTTGTGTCTGTGACTCACATCATCACCATACCAGTCCGGGAATGACAGATAAAGCCATCACGTTGGTGTCAGACCTTATATGATGTTCCCTTCAAGAACACCCAGCTTTACGAAGAGAAGCTTGAAGGGAAATCACACAGCTCTCCAACCATGCACACACTATATGTGTCAATGTTGGGGGAATGTGACAAGGAAATCCGAACCAAGTAGATATGAGATATGGCAAAAACCTCACAAATCCCACTGGGTTTTTATTTGTTCCATGCTCTCATGCTTGTAAATATAGCTGCTACCATTTGGCTGAGTACTTTCCTGACTGGGAAATGAGGAAAAGCCTCAGCTTACCAATGCTCCCTCACGAATGCTGGCGTCAGGCTGCATACCGCTGCCACATATGTCTGTGGACAATGATAGATTTAGCAGTGAATCACCGTTTTGATGTGGCCCTAGATAACTTATGACTGTCTGATTTGGTTTATTGGAGTAAACATTGTTTTGTCATCAGAGAAAAATAAATTGTGGGAATTTGATAATGTCAAAATATCTTAAAAAGGTGAGTTGTTAGGCTCTGTGTTTATTTGCAGATTGTCCTCCTCTCTCCTTGACATTTCAGAAGTCCTTCTCAGGGACTATAAGGACGTGTGAAGAAAGCCATTGCTAATTTAAAGAATAACTTCATAGTGTGCCCCTGTGCCAATAGATGTTAAGACTGACCATGAACTGAACCTGTCATCTTTCTTCCATCAAGGCATAAATCGTCCCTAGAAATATATTAAATAAATAGATAAAGATGAACTACATACCAGGCCTAAAAGCCACAGACTTTCAATGCCCTTTCTGGTTTAAAGCTTCAAGTTGGGGTGTTGTTGAGAAGGGACAGAAGGGACAGAAGGTAGTTCACTGGATGTAAACACAAAAAAGATGTGTTAAGTTTCTCTTTAAAGCTGCACTAATGAGCTTTTTTATATTGACAATTGGTCAAATTACAATGTATAATGTGAGAAGGGTTGTTTAAAAGCAGCTGTTTTCAGTGAAAAAACAATATGATAAACCCACTGTATGCTTCCCAGCAAGTTAAAGGGAATATTTGTAAGTTTTCTCTGCCATCGAATGTGTTGGTGGTGGTGATTGTCGACTGACAGAAGCTTCGGGCAACGTTGAGTTTATAAGACAAGAGGTTATAATACGTCCTCTGAACAGCGCTGAATCTTTAAGGGAGATTGGACACTCCAGTGAGTCACTATCGGAAAGTGACAAGACAAGCGTGCCAACTTGAGAAGAAGATAAGATGTGATAGGGACAAGTTGCCATTGGCTTGGCTGTCGAATGCTTGAGACAGTTATTTGCAAGTAAAGGAATTAAGTTCCTGGTAATGTAGCAATAGCAAAACAACTAGCGTGGTGAACACAGAGGAGTATTCAGCAGCTAAAGAGCCATCCCAGGAGCCTTTAGCTAAAAGGAAAGTGAATACTAGACTTACATTCATCAGTTTGCCAGAAACACGATTGCAAATGCAAATGTTAGTGTGTCTGCAGGATTTTTCAATCGGCAAATGTTTACCAGAACAATTCTATAAGGTCATGATATATAACAGTACGCCTTGTGTTTCCAGCTTGTTCTGCAGCCCCCAAGTGACCAAAGAACAAATAATGCTGCTTTAAAATGAGTTTAGTTTTGGGACGTTTTAATATCTGTGGCACTGAAAATCATATTTCACACCTTAGTTGCAGCAGTAATGACACAAAGCTTGCTACTAATGGAGGTGATAAATTGTCCCCCCCCCCCATCTCTTCCATGAATGTACTATTTTGTTGCCGTTTGGTCAAAATCTTGTATCTCAGCAACAATGAAAAACAGCCTTTGTAGCAGTCTTACCACAGATTTTGGAGGGGGCTCATAAACTAAAGGGTCATATAACTTTCTCAGCCCAAAATATGTTGTGTTTTAGTTGAAGGTAACATAAAAAAAACTGGAGTCACACAGTTTCCACGTGACAACAGGCACTGATGCTTTATTGATTTTGGAAAATAATGCATTTTTCCAACAGCTGCAATATCTTTCTTTTTCCACCCAAAAAAGTGAATCTATCAAGGGTATCGGCAATAATAGAATTGTTCTTTTTGGCACAGCTGGGGATGAAATGTATAAGCTGCACAGACAGGCACAAAATAGTTTGCTCTCATACTCTGCACACCTCTTCTTTCTCTCTCACGATCTCATTTTTCAAAAGCCCACATTTAACCATCCGCACCAGCTCACCCAATAAAATATTTCACAAGACAGCTTCTCCCCTTCTTCCTCTGAAGATGGATGATAGATAGATATATTACAGCCACACAAGAAGTCAGCCATTTTACTTTCATGTTTTACTGGCAGCCACTGGATATGTGAAGAGTTACCAACATCAGGCCTGCATATAATGTGCCCATTAAGCCATTTTCTCTGCTTCTTCATTAAGGATCCCACTCACACTCCTTGCTGTGAATGCTTCCTCTAATCAAGAGCAGCACAATTTATGACAGCAGTTTTATTAAAATACTTAACCTTAATGGCAAGTAGGGAGCTTTTTCTTAGTGGAAGCAGGATAGATCAATTAAAAAAAAAATCGCCTTAAGTAGATGTAAATGAGGGCAATGATGTGTTTCTCTAAGTAGTTGCAAATCATATGTTTATTTCATATAACCACAACCTTTGATGGAATAGATACCAGAACAAGTAACTGGAGCTCTAAGAATGGAACTTAAATGATTTTAGATAAATGATTTGAGGGATGAAAGTGTTGGTCGGTTCGTCAGTTTACCACTTTGGTTCAGTTTGCAATATCTAAATAACTGTTGGATGGACTGTCATAACATTGTTTATGTTCATAATTCACCCCAGACGATGAATCCTGATGACCTTGATGATCTATTGATTTTTCCTCTAGCACCACCAGCAAGTCAAAAGTTCTTCACATAGTCTTATTGAAATAGCTTGGCATATACTAGACTACCAGATGTTCATGTTCCCCAGAGGATGAATGATAATAACTTTGGTCATCCCCTGACTTTTCATCCAGCACCACCATGAGTAAAATTAGCTAGAGATATTCAAGTTCCCTATATCCTGCATTTACATATAGCTTTATTTATTATTATTATTTATTACCAAGCAGCCTCAGCTGTACCTTGTGTTTAGTGATAATTAACAAATGTTAGCATGCTGAAATAAACATGGAAACTATTACCTGCTCAATATCAGCATGTCAGCATGCTAATGTTAGTATTTAGCTACAATCCCTGCTGTGCCTAACAGAGCTGCTAGCATGACTATTGACTGTGTGTCTTATGTCTCCACAGGCTCGATATTCCCTTTATACAGACCCTCTGACACTGTGTTCAAGATCACCTTCTGGCTCGGTTACTTCAACAGCTGCATCAACCCCATCATCTACCCGTGCTCCAACCAGGAGTTTAAGAAAGCTTTCCAGAGTTTACTTGGAGTTCACTGTTTGAGAAAGACTCCCAGACCACACCATCACCACCTGAGTGCAGGTCAGAGTCAAACACAAGGTCACAGTCAGCCTCTCGCTCTGAATCTGGAGGCTCCTTGCCGGCTAAGTCCCTCCTCGTCTATGGCCCTGTCCAGAACACCCTCGTCCAGGGACAGCAGGGAGTGGAAGGTCTTTTCTGGAAGCCCTGAAAGCAGATCTGGACCGGCCGAGACGAGCAGGGCTAAAGTAGCCAAACTCTGCAGTAAAGGCTTCCACCAAACCTGCTGCTGCTTCCTCAGTGGGGGGACTCCCCCACAGGAGTCAAACTGCACCCAACCCCCTCCTGACGGTAACCTTCCCACCATTAGAATCCACCAACTGTCCCTGTCGGAAAAAGGAGAGCCTGTATAACCACTGTAATCCTTCATCCATTAGTCATGACTCGCCCTTCAAGGTCACAGACGAGAAGATATTTCCTTTTGCTCCATTAACATCATAAAGGATGAACTGTGCTGGAATGGCTGCTATGACATTTAAATTTGAAATATCTCTGCTTTGATATCATGCTGTGATTTTTCCTGGATGTATGATCGTCAAAATCTTCCAAAGAAATATCACAAGCACTATATGTTATCCCTTTTAAGAAGATATATTGTATGTTACCCCTTTAACAAAACAGCTTATTGGCTTTCTAAAAACAAGCTACTGCAAAATACAAAATACAGCGTCAGCATATCACTGACATTATTATATCTTTTTTTTTATCACAAAAATCTATTAAATCAAATTTTGTTTAAGTGTTGAAAACAACCCTGTAAGTACTCCTCTGAGGTGGTGCAAATGAAAAGATCCGTATAGTGGAAAAGCTGTGAAATGATTTCCTTTAAAGGACCAAAAGATTTCGAGATGTTTACATATTTTATATTACAATAGAAGAATTCAAATGTATAAAAATGTAAATAGGAAAGTTTTATATATTGCATGATTTCACCAAATGTTTCAGAAATGCTGGTCAGTGGTGCTCCCGTCGTCTCCAGAGTTTGCCTAATGTTGTTCCTGTTGTCAAAATGTTGTTTGTGTACTTCTCTGTACACAGTAAAAAAAAACCAAGGGACCTTGCGTACTTCCATGTCACATTACAATAAATTTGTATGACATATTCCTAACAAGGGATTTGTGGGGACATATTTGGACTCTTTTTGGGTGTTTCATTGCTTTTCTTTGAGGGGAGGGGTGGGGAGGTTGATTCACTAAATATATAGCCCCTGAAAACTTGTAGTTCATCTATTCACATTCCCATAATTTCATCTACCTCTGAGCGGTGCCAGATGGTTGTCTTAATATACTCGTGTGGAATTTTAACTGACCTTGTGGTTGCTGACCTCAATCCTGACCGGCCCCCAAGCCTCTTAAAAAATCCAGCAGATTTAGAGATGTCAAATGAAGTCATACACAGTCTCAGACATTCTTCTCTCAGGCCCGTACTCCTTGTGTTTCTGTCTCTTTTAGTCACCATCCACATACAAAGCGCAGAGTCTCATCTCAGCCCTCTAAAGATCTTCAATGTGGGGGCGGTGTTTATCAGTGCAAAGGTGAAAAAATGAGTGTGTTCAGTGTGAGTTCAAGACCGCAAAGTGTCTCTCTGTTTACGCAGACGCATCAAAGGGCAGGAGGACAACCTCTGCCAACAGAATTGATTTATTTTCTCTTGGCTGCACCCTCTGTAGTAGCAAGATGTGCTCCCTTTTGTGAGTCTGAGAGGGAAGCGATGCACTCGGCATCATTAAACCAACATCCTCCTCTGCGCCTTAAGTTCACTGGTAGAAGTGGAGTGGACAGCTTTCCCACAGGGGAGGGCCTCGGCAATGCAGTGAGAGTGCTTGTCTGTGTCCGCGTTGTCATTGACTGGCGTGTCAGCGGACCTGTAAATCACACCGTCTCTTCACAAATGCCATCAGCAGAGGAGCTAGCAGCCGCAGCAATAAACTACAGATGGTACAGATGACCTAATTCAACCTTCCCTTTATTGTCTGCCTCTGTTGAGAATGGTGGGATTATGAACAAAACCTCAGCCAACAAATACCTTTGTGTCATGCTCTATAAAGATATATCAACCTTTCAAATGCAATAGCTGTAATGAATACCTATAATTAGATCTCCAGCCTTGGAGGAGTCAGATATATACTGGAGTAGAGCATGAACAGCCCTCCTGTGCTTCATCAGCACTCCCTGATTTTATCTAGCAACCTAATTTTATGTATTCTTGGCGAAACTATCAAGTGTATGATCTATATTTTCTCAGTATTCTTTTGTAATGCATTTGTTGTGATGGATGCAAATCACTGAACCCACAGTTACATTTCTTCATGAATGCATATACAGTTTTAAATGAATAAGAGAGATCGACTCTGGGAGGGATGTGGCCTGTGCTCCAGTGGATGGAAAGCACAGCAAGCACTGCCGGTGACTCATGTTTGCATGCTTCCCCAAGAGGGTTCAGCTTAGTAAAGTCTTCCTGATGCTTCTTTTCTTCTTCTTCTTCTTTTTCTTCTTCTTCCCTCTTCTTCTTCTCTTTCTAAAGCTCTCATCCATGGGTGAAGATGTTGACATTATAGGATTCCACCTCTCTGGTTTAATCAGTGCTCTCATCATACTAAGTCCTAATTGGACAACTGTCAAACAGCCAGGGGAGCCTCATTCCAACTAATAACAGAACTTCTGTTGACGTGTGCATTCACTGTGATGTAGCCGTTCTCTTGCTCAGTTCACTTTACCGGAAGCATCTCCCTGTGGGTGAAGTGTCTCGGGAGATGGAACAACACATCGCTGCTCTGAGGCTGAGGCTGTGCGTCACGAATCTGTGTCTCCACCTAGTGTCTCGCTGTCTCTCTGCATTTATTCCATCCACTGCTTGGACGTGGTGTGACTCGACAAAATAGTTAGACTTTATTTTACATGTCAAACAGTTCACTGATCTTTTGTGGAAAGGATTTTCACGTACATGTAAATGATAAGAGGTTCCTGGAAGGGATTGTGCAATTCAGGACTAATTACATGAACACTGTGCTCAATTTGTGGACTACATTTTTGATTAATTAATTCCAATTAACTGCTTATGTGACTAAGACAATCTTTAAGTCAGGGTTGGAAGAACTTAACTTCAGTAACAGTAGACATAACACTTTATCAAAAGATTTATCTATTTGTGTCTGATTAGGTTTTACACAAAAAAGTTCAATTAGCTTGTTAGGAATTCTTAAAATTACATCTGATACTTACTCCCTCATTGAAAGATCATGTATTTAATTTCAAAAGCGTAACCACCGGACAGAATACGTCTCAGTGTACGTGTGCTGGAGGGTTATAGTTTCCACATCACATTTGTGTACATAAAATCACATAAAATCAGCTCATACGTTGACGTCATGAACTCAGATTTCCGGCGAGCTGTTTTCTTATTCAGCAGATGAATATGAAAACAACCTTGTGGTGTCAAAATCTGCTCACACTCACATCATTCTGCACAGTGAAGGTCAAACATCCAGCTGAAGTACCAGTAAACAAAACAGATGTCTGCGTGGAGGAGGGACTTTAAATGTTTTAGTGTTGGATTGTTAACACTGAAACATTAGTATGCAAGTAAAATTTTAGTCTTGTGGTGGATCTAATAAATACCTTATATCTGCTGGACTGTTTTAATCTGTAACAACGCCTCATGTAGAAGTAGCATAAAATGGAAAGTGCAATACTTGAGTGAATGTATTTTCCACTCATGCTTTTAAAGTGTTAGGTAGTAGATCAGCTGAACATGCAAACATGTACAATTTGTCTACAAGCAATGATATGATTCATTAAATATGTGCAATAAAATTAACTGCTGTTTATAACCTCAACTAAACTAACATTATCCCTATGTTCCCACAATAATTAGCAACTGAGCTAAATAATTCAATGAAATAATTATATAATAATTTAAAAGATAATTATAGGATGAAGTGTTTCATTTAAGTCCTATGTGGTTAACTTCATCTATACAAAAAAGAATCAGTGCCATAAATTTCATTTTTTTATTATTTTAATCCACCGAAGTCAACACAGATAGGGTCAAATGCTGACGGGACCAACGATTTCCCCCAAAACCCTGGTAACCTACAAAACATACATGACCGAGAGAGTATCACACTTGCTGGGAGAGGGGCAACATACATTACAACTCAATAACCATTACCAAGAAACTTCCCCAAATGTAAATCACTTCACATTATAGCTTGGCAAACAAAACCTACACTTGACAAGGCAATGAGGAAGAAAAAAATCCAGTGTTTTACAGTGTGGTCGTACAGTGTGGTCGTACAGTGCTGCGTCACTGACAACCCGTTGTGGTTTGGTGAATACGGTTACTACCTTGAGTGAATCCGGTGTCAACAATGTCGGGCAGATAGAGGGGTAAGAGAAGAAGAACTGGATATCTGGTAATTCATTCACAACACTAACACCGAGAACAGTGGACACATCATCAGCACGCTGAGGGATTTCATAAACATACTGAAGCGTTTTTCATCAGGTCTCAAAGATCATGGTTCCACCTCTTTAAAGAGCCTTCATAGATACAGTGTGCTATCAATATCTTACAGAATAGGCAAGCAAGTAGTTCAATTCAACAAATATCCTAAAACAAACAGACATATCCAATACAAATAAAAAGCTGCAAGCTCACATACAGTTTTACCATTTTGGATTGTTACGGGTGCAAAACAAATTCTGTCAAAATTGGGTAAAAGGTGACTCTACCCTGGCTGCTGTTATTACAAAGCTTACTCAACTGCTGTGTGGATGTGGACATCATCTGCACATATACAGCGATGGTCATATAGCACCAGGTGCAGAGAGGCTGTCGGCAAACCTCCCATCTAGCTTCTTCGTGGTGTCTTGTCTGTATCCTGAACAATAGACACCGGTCTGATTATTGGAAGCTTGTTGCCCTGACAACCTTTCAACAAACATGACGAAAAAACAAAATGATGAAATGAGGTGTGGAAAACCAAAAAAAAACAAAAAAATGTCTCGTCTCATGTCTCTCAGACAAAATGTTATGTACCATTTCTCCCTGACACATATATTCAGGGTGAAATTGAATGAGTGGTTTAACTCTAAAATACCCTTTCTTTTCCTTTCAGTGCAGTCAGTGCTTTCCAAAACAACTTAATAAAAACATAAAACATCAGTGTTAAAAAATGAAGAAAGTGCAACTATAACACAAAAGTAAGACCAAAGTGAAATGTTCAGCTAATACTGCAAATTTGAAATTAAAAGGTCTTCTGAGATGCAAAAAAAATATTCTAATCTTCTGATCTTTCATGATTAGTATTTTCAGATTTTAAACAGCAATTTTACAGTGTAGCAGTGTTACAACATGGACAGTGGAGGCTTTACTTCCAACTAAAAGGTTGTAGCGTAACACGACCACCAGCACATTCTAACTAATATCTGTAAAACAGCGCAAGAAGACAAAAATTGTAAACAACTGCTGTTGCTAAAATGCCCGCTCATGAAACTGACCGCTTCTCAGGCCTAGTTTTCCTGTCACCTAAACTGCTCAAACATGGACCGCAAAAATTATACAAAAATGTAAACAAATGTAAACAAATTACTTTCATCAATAATCAAACTGGACTTTAAAAAAAAAAAAACAGCAAAAAAGCTGCTTCAATTCACTTGATCCTTCCTTGATGACAGTAGAATATGGCAGGAAAGATGAAACAGAATGGAATAGTGCTTTCTCTTTTTTTTTTCCCCATGAGGTGACACAGTGGTAGTGTGAGAACAAGAATGGATGGAGTGCTTTTGGGTGGGGTGCAGGGGGAGTCAGAGGTGACCAGATGTGATGTGACAGCGGTAAGAGTGGCCTCTGGTCCCGTGATGCCCTGCGCCCCGGCTCAGTTGTGAGAGGAGCTTAGCCGAGGCTGGTGATGTTGGCTTTCCCACCAGGGGGAGCCACGATGCGCTGAGTGGTGCGACGAGGAACATTGTCGTCAATTTGGGCACCTAAAAAAAAAAAAAAAGAATTTAAATACAACATCATATAACTTAAACTTAGTCGTGACAGAGGACAATTCCTGCAAATGATATCTGTGCTTTGACTCACCAGACAGGCTGAAGCCAGACTGGTGAAGGTTGCGCACTGGCTGGTGAGTAAGCTGCTGCTGTTGCTGCTGCTGCTGCTGCTGCTGCTGCTGCTGCAGCTGCTGCTTGGCAGGGGAAGTCTTCACTGAGGAGACTGTGGACATCACCTTGGGAGTCAGAGTCACCTCACACACCGGCCCATCGTACAGGCCCCTGGGGACTCCTCGTAACTCTGTGAGCTAAACATACAGGGAAATTCATCAGACCACAAGCTGTGCGGTTCACCAGTTGGCTGTACTCTAAGAGGTTGGCTCCTCTACAGCTGGATGAGCGCGCCTGCTCAAAGGTGCAACTACTCGCAGTTAGGACTCACCCTGCTGCGAGCCTTTATCCTCTTGTACACTTGGTCGGGGAAGGGTTTACGGCTGACGTAGCGCCCACAGCCCTCGGTGGTGTGAAGGCTGCCCTCCTCCAATACTATCTTGCCCTGGCTGATCACCACCAGAGGACCTCCACGCACCTCTGTGCCCTCAAAGATGTTGTACTCCACAGCCTGGGGGAAGAGGACATTTAATTAGGAGACAATGGAATCCACAGTGTGCCTTTGATACATGATTAACGCCACCAAACTATTTTTCATATATAATTATGCATAATGAAGAAGAAGATGACAATGTAAACTGATTTTCATTTGATATCATGTAGTCAATACAGGTAAAGTAACTATCTGACCAGGTTGTGGCTCTTAGCTGAGATGATCTTAGTGATGTCTGGGTCCCACAGCACGAGGTCGGCGTCAGACCCCACAGCAATGCGGCCCTTGCGGGGGTACAGGTTGAAGATCTTGGCTGCGTTTGTGCTGGTCACTGCCACAAACTGGTTCTCATCCATCTTTCCAGTCACCTTTTGGGACAGGAAAAAGAATCACATACTAGCATCTAAAAGAAACACAAAGATTTACCAGGTCATTTGCTCTGGAGTACTTCAAGAAAAGATTTTTTGGAGTGTGAAACACACTCACCACACATTTGTCCCAGATTAGGGACATCCTCTCCTCAGTGCCGTTGGTGCCCTCTGGAATTAGGCTGAAGTTATCTTTGCCTACTGCACGCTGAGAAGTCTGGAAAGTGCAGTGAGCACTCCCAGTCACCTGCAAGTCCCCACTATATAAGAAAGAAAGCAAGAAAACTTAAAATATGCTTAATATGTGCAGTAAGTGTCATCTTTGACCAGTTACTCATGACAAAACTGTGACATTTACTTGCTACAGTTCTATCTTTGTGGTAAATGCAAGTAACTAAATGTCACTTCCGTGTCCCTCCTCCGTAAAAGGCATTTCATAATGAATGTAGTCACAAAAGGAGGAACAGCTGGATTAAAAGAGAACGCTTTACACAGCTGTAACACATGTCAGACTGTGTTCCTGGCACAGATCACCTACCATGACAACAGGGAGTTGAGGTAGTCGGGGGTGGTGGGATCGGGGCTGAGTGGTGGAGAAGTGACATAGGCTGCTGCCTTGGCCCAGTTCTTGCTCCAGTAATGAGTACCGTCAGTGCCCAAGCTGGCAGATATGGGTTCTCCATAAACCACAGCACCTACGGGAGCAGACAGGATGATGTCAGAGCGAAGTGTAAGTATACAGTATTTTGGCAAAGAAAAAGATAAAAATGTGTCCTCTTACCCCTTTTCCTGGCAAGAGCGATGACATCAGCAGCACTCTTACTCATCACCTTGGTGATGTAGAGAGGACAGTTGGTCTGATTGGCTATGGTGACAGAGCGATTGACTGCCTCAGCCTCCACCTGCGGACACACACCGTCAGATTCATAATCACCATACCGGCTCTCTGACAGCCTCTCATTTTCATTCTGGGTTAGTTCATCTTAAAAGTACATTATGTTGAAACCAGTCGTCCATCTTACCTCCTCTGGGCGGCTGAGCACATGACCTTCAGGGCCAGTGATCCCCAGCTCTAGAATACGTCTCTGCTCCTAAAACATTCACACAAAGAACATTATAATCCAAAAATAGAAAGAAAAAAAAAACCTACTGATAAAGACTTGAGCAACTTCATCAGGGGCTTTGTTACCTCTGCAACGATGTCTCCATTCTCAGCATGCACCTGCGCAATGGCTCCGAGATCTCTGATGACACTGAACACCTCATAGATCTAGAAGAAAACAACACACATTCATCAGCTCACAGGTCAGGCATCGACGCTAAAGACATCTAACAGCCTAGAAAACGTGCTCTGACAGACGACTCAGCGAAGATCCCACTAATATCCACCAGAAGCAAGCAAGCATACCTGAGAGTCAGAAAGTTGGAAAACATCCTTATAAGCCAAATAGACCAGGAAAGAGTTGACACCTGAAGATAGAAAACTTATGAGAGAAAACAGCCAAAGGTGGAATAAAGAGAGCAAAAGAAGGAAAATCCAGAGCGAAGGAGAAAGGTAAAATCAAAGAGATAAAAATTACAAAGCAGAAATATTGAGTTACTCTTTAGTTACTGTTTTTTCAATCTGTGAAAAGTGTTTGATTTTTCCCTATGCAGTGTCAGGGAAACACTTTTTACTGAAACATTTCACTGTAGCAGTAAAAGTGGCCGGTAAGTCAGTGATTTCAAACTGTACGTGGAGACGGAAGGTGTTGACTACATACCATGATCCTTCACTAGAGTCTCCATCTCTTCCTGAATGCCTTTGTTCCAATCAGTGATGTCCACATGCAGAGAATAGTCACAGCAGGACTTGCTATCAGCCCACTCCCTCCACTGTTTGAACGCAGCAACCAGACTGACGCCAGGCTCCGGCACCACATGGTCAACTATACAACAAAAAAAAACGTGTTGGATTGAATTAAAATCATACGCTTGATAGAATGTGCATCTGCAGAGTTGCAGTGTCTCTGCGACAGGATGACTGTGCTTTTAAAACTGGCTGAAATCACACATGGAAATCTGATATAATATAATACATACTGATCATGGTCGTTCCCCCAGCCAGGGCCGCCCGGGTGCCCTGGTAGAAGTCATCTGCCGCCACCATGCCTCGGTCAGGCATCTGGAATCGGGTGTGCACGTCAATACCTCCAGGCATCACCATTCTCCCATGAGCCTCTATGATTTTAACTCCCCCGGGAACGATGAGGTTGTCTCCGATTTGCCTGAAGGAGAAAATGAATTAAGGAAACATGATGAAACTAAGGTAATCTATATTCAACGATCAAGGTAATAGGTGTGTGTGTCTCTCATAGGAGCCAGAAACCAATCTGAGTAGCACAGTTAATCTTCATATTGAACTTACTTGATGACTCCATCCTCCATGTAGATATCAGCCAAGAATGACTGATCATCGTTCACTATCTTTGCTCCTTTGATGAGGAGACGGTCACTCTGCAACACGGAGACAGTGTTTCACATCAGCAACAAAGCACAAATTAGCCATCTGCTGAGCAGAGTAAAAGACCAAGAGGTCATCTCCTTTAATTGCTAGTAGCTGATAGTCCGTTCCATAACGCAACAGTAAATTTTACCAGTTTCACAGAGAGAATAAAAAAGAACTTTGGACCAACTTTAGTTCATTTAGCTCAGGCACTTCTCAGTTTGTTCAGAGAACTCAACAACACTTGTATTAAAGCAGAAAGAATGCAGCTGAAGTTGTGAAATAGCAAACAGTCATCAACTTTCACCCTGAAGGAACAAAGATGAGGATAAACCTACATGATACTTTCACACATAATAGACACATCATTTGACAGGAAGGAGCAATTCTTGATCAAAAGCCTCAAGTAAGAGCCCAAACACTTCGCTCCACCTGTATGAGATGAAAGGAGAGCGCACTAGGCTGGCCTACTTCTCCTACAGGCTTCCCAGGGTCTCTGAGGACAGTATGGAGAGCTAATGAAGACAAAAGTGGTTTACTGCAAACCTCACAGCAGGAAACACTCAGTATCTAATGTCCAGGGTGGGTGGACACGGACAGCAGGAATGCATTAAATATAGAAGTCATGGCTGTTTTGTCGTGATCTCTCATACCAGTACTCTCCTATAAGTGGGTCATATAACCTTATGTGCTCTCTGTGCCTGAGTGCTCAGTGATGAGTGTGCTCAGGTTGTCATACACCTTTGCCCAAAACAGATTTCATGGTGCAAAAATTGCTGTGGTCCTTAATTCCATAAATGAATGGAAAGGATATACTATATATATATAGGATATATTCATCACAAGGCATTTTTACAGCAGGTGTGTGTGTGTGTGTTTGTGTTTATATATATATATATATACATATATACACACACCTCTTCTGAAAAATACAGTGTATATATATATATATATATATATATATATTTAGTGTCAAGCAATGTAGGCTATACTATAAACAGAAGTAGGAACTATGTGTTATATACCATTTATTATTTACACCGAGACAAATCCAATGCTCTCTAATGTAGGGCTGCAACTAACTATTTTCATTTTCATTACTGATTATTCTGACTTTTTTTTTTTAATTCATTGATTCATCGTTTAGTCTATACAATATCAGAATCAAAATATGCCCATCTGAAATTCACAGTTGAGTCAAATCTTCAAATGTCTTTTTTCATTTGACGAAAAGCCCAAATATCCTGAAATATTTAGTTACAGTGATACAGGATGAAGAAAAGTAGGAAATCCTCTCATTTGAGAAGCTGGAATCAGAGAATATTTGACATTTTCTTTCATTCATTCATCGTTTTCAATTCTAATCCAACAGTCCTGCAATAAATCCTACTTTCATGATGGTTATAATGTTTGGTTTTTGTTGAAACTGTTTTAGAGAGGGATTTTGAAGGATGTAGTTTGTGGTATTGTTGAATTGAATTGCTTTATACAGAGAGGTATTGCCATTATATAACTTACCCTCATCAATATGAACAGGGTGGACAAAATAACAGGACCACCACCATGCTTGTAATAATGATTATTAGCCTCGTCCAGCCTTATTTCCAGCCTCGTCATCATCATTATTGCATCAACACAGGGCTGCAATTAGAGATTAATTTCAATATCCCTAAATGCATTTTTTACTGTTTTGGTTAAATGTTCAATAAAACATCAAATGTCAATGAATGACATCGTCTTATCAGCAGCCAAATAATCTAATAAGACACAAAGAGAAGTGTGCTCATTACGACTGTTGTTTTAACTGAAGAAAACAATGAATTCATGTTTATTGTTAAACTGACTGCATCTAGATACAGTGGTAATAGATTCAACTGTATGATTTAGTACGATGAAGAAAAACTATTGTGAGGATATGACTACGACCTTCACAGCATTGCTATCATTCCTGCTTTGTAGACAGTGTGATTTCATCAAATTCACTCACCATTATTCAGGGACAAAGCCTAATCTTAGTGTTTTGCTAAAAGCTCTGCAGAGTGAAACTATCTGCTTCTTTCCCAACTAGTAAGTGGTGTCTGACTGTGTGTGTCTGAAGGCCTGGGGGCTTGCTGCAGAGCCACTGCTGTCTGCATGTTGTGTCTGGGATATCAGGGCTGTATGTTTATAACCCTGCTCTGACCTGTGAGAGACTTCACAACCACCTCGATAACTGTCTACACAATACAGACCAATGCATTTCACAAGACAGTTTGGTTCTATTGAATGATCAAAGTCAAAGCAGTTGCCGTCTGTATGCATCAGCACTCTGGCTATAACAGCTGCATGATGAAAGCTTAGGGAAAAAGGTTTGGATGGGTGCTGTCCAATGACCTACTTTACAAAAGAGGTTTTACTTCTTTTAACTATCACAGCATCCCTGCAGTAGGCCGTTAATAATGTGCTTTCTGGTTATAAAGCTGCACCACGGAAAACATATCAGACATTATATCCTCAAATCGCAATTTTACAACAGTATTTCACACAATCAGGGTTAAATACTTCCAAGCTTGTCCTAGCTGCAGCATTGCAAGATTTTTGCAGAGAGGGCAGACAGAGTAGATGTGAGATGATAGAGGATGGAAGAGGAGAAGATGACAGTGAGGGAACCTGTGACTAAACGGGTTAACTACAACCTACAAGCTGAGGATGCTGAGGAGGAGAGCTAACGTTGCAGCTGCTAATGACAGCTATAGGAGCAAAGAGCCAAGCTCTGGGTGCTCCTGCTGTTTATAAAGAAAACTTGGTACCTAAGCTCCAAATGAAGAAGTGTCAAAGAGCTCTCTCCAAACCCACTCTCTGGTTCTCATTGTTCCTCCCGGGCTGTCAGTCTGTGCAGCTGAAGCAGGGCTGCTGCCGGTGACAGCGTCCGTGTAAATGAATGGATACGACAGCTAAGCGTTGGCTAGCTGTTAGTCTAATCTTGAGGCTCACCGCACGTTACAGTGATGCCTGCACTTCAGGATAAATATGATATATTTTTTCAAGTGATTAAACAATACTCACTGTAATTCTTGGGATGTTCTTCTTTCCTTGGTAACCGGACATTTTGAGGATCCCTCTGACACAGCTGTCCCCTGCCTCTTGGCTAACGCTAGCTAGCTTTGACTGGAAAACCTCAGCTGCCAATGAAAGGATGAATGGATGCTCTGCTTGTTGGCCAGTCGACGACCTGGGCGACTCCAGTCGAATAGCAAGTAAAGTTTGCACAGTGCAGCCTAACAAATAATTTGAAATGAGTCGTTATGTCGTTGCCTAACAGTCCTATCCTTAGATTTACTGCTAGAATAGGTCCCTGAAGACCAGACAGGCACCAAGAACAGAAGGGCCACGAACAGATACCGCGCATGCGCACTGCCCCGCCCTGCACAGCCACAGCTCCATGTTTCTCTGATGTGCTATCATCAGTTTTGGGGGAAACAGTTTAAGCATCACCTGTTTAATTGGCTCTGTCAGATCATCACGGGGCAGGGATCTCAACAGGCACCGGGGCAATAAAATAATTAAACATGAATAATAACAATAATAAAACATTAATCCTCAGTTGTATCAGTGGTTGATTAACTATGCAGTTGCTATTCCTGTATATGAGCTGGTTCACCTGCGTCATATCAGGAGAACTTTTTACAGGGAGCAGTCACATTTTGCCCTGGGCACACAGCTTGTATTCTCTGTTTTTTGATATTGGTCATTTTTAATTACTGTATGTATAGCTGAAAATAATTAAAACACTATCACCATGAGCAACGTGGATGGATTATGAAACAATGGGATCCTGGGCACAGACACGTAGACACGTCTAACCCATCCAACATAGGAGGAGGGCACCCAAGACCGTCATTTGTAGTCATTTTGTGTCTCCTTTTAGCCGTCTTGCATCTTTTTTGTTTTGTGACTCCTTGTAGTTGATTTGTGTTTCTTTGTAATCAGTTTGAGTCTCTTTGTGGTCAAAGAGCTCTCTCTGCAGACACTGCAGGATCTCAATCCATCACGGCGAAGTGTGTTACCAATGGTTTTCTTGGTGACTGTGGTCCCAGCTCCCTTGAGATCATTAACAAGCTCCTCCCATGTTATTCTGGGCTGATCCCTCACCTTTCTCAGAATCATCCTTACCCCACGAGGTGAGATCTTGCATGGAGCTCCAGAGCGAGGGCGATTGACTGTTATCTTGTATTTCTTCCATTTTCGAATTATCGCGCCAACAGTGGTCTTTTTCTCATCAAGCTTCTTGTTGATGCTCTTGTAGCCCATTCCAGCCTTGTGCAGGTCTACAATCTTGTCCCTGATGTCCTTTGACAGCTCTTTGGTCTTGCCCATGGCCAAGTGGTGACACCTAAATTGGCCAGGCAGGAGAGAGGGCTGAGGGCCTGTGTTATCAAGTATATTTGAAAACCTACATGCAGCAATCCTACACACTCTCTTTCAAACTCATTATGATAATCATGTTCATGTAAATTGACTTCCATATACAATTGTATTTATGTCCCAGCCTCTGTATGCAGTATACGGTCTGCTCAAATTTTAGTGTTCGCTGCCGCTCACTGATCAGCTGTGAAGAAGCCCATACTGATGATATGTGCATTTTATTTGTCATTATGGCTTTAATAATGCATTAAGATCCATGGAGCTCTGTCACTTCCTTTGTATTTATACCTCAGCCACTGTATACAGTACAAACTTTATTCAAATTCCAAAACGCTCTGTATTGCACACTGATCAACTGTACATAAGCCTGTTGTGATGACATGTACAGTTTATGAGTTAGTATGAGTTATATAATGCATTAAAGCCTAAATGCATGTTGAGTGCTTGAAAACCACTACAGCCAGTACTGTACATTATGGTCAATGATTTTTCATATGATTATAACGTCATCCATTTACAAACACTGACAAAGGAGTCATCCAGTCATCCAGTCAGCATCAATATACAGAAATCATGTGCATTTTCTTCAGGAAATGCTTTCTATTTCTGTCGTTTTCCTGGAGGTTCTACACACACTGTACACTGTTTATTGTTTCATACCATGTGAAATGATTGCACAGTGAAATCTACATAAAAGCCTGATAACACTCTTAAATGAGGCCCCTGGAAATACCTTCCTTTGTGGTGGTTTCTGCAGCTGGCGCTTCAGCAATTAAACGACAGGAAAAACACATTACTTACACCGCCACAATGCATAAGCTACAATATGCATTAATATCAATGTATAAACAAATTATACAATGTCAAAAGGTGTCTATTACATGGGGCAGATCACAGCTTAAATTATTTTTCACATCTACGTCTTTAAATACCTAAACATATAAGAAAATCAATAAACAGTCTAAGATAAATCACCGATGTGCAGTGGTGAAAGATACAAATTTGGCACTTTGCCTTTTCTGCTATATTATGTGTTAAAGAAGAAGATATGTAGGCAAAAAGAAATACAAATAGCATATGGCCTGGTAAACTGCCATCCGGCCTAGGTTCCACTATCATAATATACTCAAACAACCTTGCTGTAAAATTTTGGAGCTACATACTACATCAATGTTTAAGCTTTCCAACCTTCAAATAAAAAAATTGAAAAAAACAAAGCTTTTAAAAGAAAATACAAGGAGTCAAAATGATTCAACTTCTATTCTCCAAAGTGTGTGGAATTTAAAAACTAATCCCACTTGTGCAGCATCATTGTGTTGCCCACCCACCCTGTGAACTGCACCTTGAATGTAAAACTCAAAAAAGTTAAGGCTATTAAAGTCCCTTCTGTTCCCAGAGCCAATTCAATTAGTTTGTATTGCATATGTGGCGCATATCTTTTGGTTCATACACCCTGCCTGCTGAAATACCAGAGGAGAGATGCAGCTTAGGAGAAGGCCAGATTTCTCATGACATTACATCAAAACAAGTGGAGAAATTTCAGAAAAAAAATCCAAAACCCAGAAGCCCTCTGACATCAAATCCTTTGTTACGTGTTTTTGAGTTGAAAAGGATGACTAATTATATTCCAGCTCTAACGGCAACTGTTATCTACTGGATTCAAGTTGGTGACATCTGCTAGGTACAATGATGCCCTGTGTGAAAATGTGATGGAGTGCAACCACATTACGCAATGTGCATACTTTTATAACTAACATCTACAATGGGACAGAAGTGGATGCTGATTGGAAGGGAAATGCGGGTGTACAATAGATGCAGAGAGACATCTTGGCTACATGAGGATGGTTGAGACACTTGGAGACAGGACAACATCCAGGCACTGCTTCATCCTCGATTCAGTAAGAGCTGGTGGAGGCTGTGGCAATTCTCTTCCCAATGTACACCCTAGAAAAACAAAAAAAAATAAAAATAAATGCATCAGATCAAACCAGTTGGATAAGATGGATTAATGCATAAAAACATTTTGGGCAAATAATGTAGTTGTGGAATAAAGCCATAAATCTATATAAATTGATTAATTCAAATTAAGGTGCACATTTCCATATACATGCAGGCCAGTTTGTTACTCTGAATTAAATAAGTTATCCGAATGATCTGGTGACAATCCTACTCTACTCCTAAACTTTCAGTAGGCAGTTGATAGGTGCATCATTCAGGAGTGATTTGCTCTGGAGTGTGCCTCAGCAAGTCTGCTCTTCCCCACATTCACTGTTTTATAAATGAGGCCCAGGTCTGAGCAGACAGGCAGCAGATACATAAAATGAAAAACATCAATGCGACTTGAGAAAATGTAACTTTGTCACTGCAAAGCTGAGCCTTTCATTACATGGAAACAGAACTGCATGAACTGAGACTCACCCGAGGCCAAGAGCGAGGATGTGTGAGATGAGTAAGGAAGGGATGAAGACTTTGAGGAATTCGGCAGAGAAGATGCCACCTTTCTTCATGACTCCACTCTTCCTCATACTGAGAGATACTGAACGTCTCGGGTGCCTGAAGTGGAACTCCCTAACAGGTATAATCAGTCAACCAGTTAATGCAAACATATTTCAGAAAACAACTGAAGACAATATCCTGAACAACTATTAGTGAGTGATACTGGAAGAGAGTGTGCTTACTTTGGTGGAATGTTTTCTGGTCTGCTGGACCAATCAGCGACCCAGTCTACTTCTTTGTTCATGAGGATGTCTTCCTCCCTGTCCTTCTCAGCACCATCTTCCTCTGACTGCAAACGGGGAGATAAAGCAAGTAGGTTTTTAGCAGGAAATGAAAAGACTTGAAAAGGGTTTAAACTTTAGAATGAAATATGTTGTTTTACCTGACTACCTGTCGGGCTGGACATCTCTACGTCAAAAGTTATCTGACCCTCATCCTGATCTGGACTTGGTGGCCTGTGAGGACTGAGTCAACACATTGGAATAAATATATATATATATATATATATATATATATGAAAATTTGTTTTAACAGCAAAGAAAGACAAGTCCACTTTAACTCCATGCAAACACACTTGTCATAGCTTTAAACAGCATATTCCTACCTATCACAGGAAGAGCTACTCGGGCTGGATTCATGCTGCGCATCCAAGAGGATCTTTTCCATGTCTCCATTGTGGATAGAGGAAGATGATGGCACATGCTCTAATCCTCCAATAAGGGTTTCATCGTTCTCAGGCACCACCTCCAAGGTCTGCAGAGTTTGACTCACAGCAGCATTTGCATTTATTTGGTCAGCAGCGGGTGTCACTAGCAGGTTGGTCTGCATGCTCTGGGTCCCTGTGTTTCCATTCAGCTCCAGCTCTACCCAAGAGCCTTAGCAACACAAAGGTCAAGATGAGATAGGGAAGGGACATTAGTCTCGTTGTGTCAAAGTGCAAACCCCAACAGCAGATTGTGTACCGCACAGTAACACACCTCTGTCTCCTTTCAATAGGAAATAGCTGACCTACATTTCCTGCACCACTGACACTCTGCATTCAAATGAACTGGCTGTGCACTGCATCCATGATAGCATGCATTTCTTTGTGCCACTGCCCCACAAACAGCTTGCATTTTTTTTGCCAAACAGGATGGAGTTATGTAATCTCTTACAGCCAGCGGGCTTGGTTGAGCACCAAATCTAAACCTTCCAACATGAGACGCCCATTTTTCCCGCTTATGGCTCGCTGAACGTAAAATATATTTCATGTAATTCGACGACGCACGGATGCATGAGACCGACTGCACATTTACAAAGCAGCAAGTCATCAATGCTGCTCTCATGTGAGGTCTTGCATAACTGTGGAGTGCAGTGTGAGACAATCTGCCCAGGCACGTCGCTGTTCCAGCTGTGATGTTGACACATAAAAAGCGCACGTCCCGGGCCTCTGTCAGAGCTAATGATTTAGTCCATAACAAAACTGTTTATAGATTCAAGTCTGAACACACCTTTTCCCCATTTTAGGAGCTGTTTAGTGTGCAACCACTTTGGGCTAACATCCTACCATTGTCTTCCTTTACAATTGACAATTAATTAGATGGGCAACTCGGTTACACTAGTAGCTAATGTGATATGAGTTATTATCAGAAAATTCAAATATCAGTAGCAAATAAAAGCAATATTTATTTCGTCTTTTGTCCCAAACTTGTTTTCATTTTGTCTAGAGCCCGCCCAACGCTGTCTGGTGCACGCGATTGGCCTGCAATTCCATCAATCAAACATTTATGGCAACGCAATTGGCTAGTTTGCGGTGACGCCAAACGACATCACCCTCCACCCCTCCCAGAAGAAGAGGAAATTCCATACCCGATGTAACTTTTACAATAAACTCTCCAATCTCCACGAATAATCTCAAAAACACACACACTTATTGACAGTATCTACCGCAGCCTTAGTAGCGTGGTGCACGGAAAAACTGACGACGGTACGTACCGTGAAGCCCGGGCTCTTCGTTATTGTTTTGCTGAGCAGCAGCGGTGGACATGTTGACTCCCCAGCTTCAGCATTCATCAACATGACACGCAGACAAACTATCAAGTGCGCAGGCGCCAAATCTGTCCAGAGTCCAGACCACAGACAGACAAGACACTCAAGTTAGCTCTGGATCAGTGAACGTCTCTTTAAAAATATTTTCTTTGAAATGTGCTATTTTTACTTAAAATATCAAAAATAGTCCCTCGTCACAAATATACGTGACTGCAAGATTTACCAACAGTGACAGTAAAGTGATGTTATTAAGAATATAGTTTGTCCGGGGACATTTATGCTGGAGTGATACAAAGACATGGGTGGACTCTTTCTATCTGAGCCATCTGAGCCCGTGGAGGGTTTGAAGACTGATGATAGTAGTAAAGCTGGCCCCAGTCACCTCCTATCACTCACTCTTCAAATATAACTGCTTGGCTACATGGCTGCACTTTAATTAATGTGGGGAGGTATGTATAAACATTAGCAGTGTTTGCTGTAGATTTGTAGAGGATGGCTCTAATATACATCACCCCTGCTTCAGGTCCATAAAAAGGTCCTTGTGGATTATGCACAGCTTGTTTTTGGAAAATGAATGTCAAGCGATGCGTTTCCACACTATCATGTAAAGTGACAGGCAGGGGGTTATATGCACAACATGTGATTTCAAAGAGGTTGGACAGAAGAAGACAGCACTTCAGCAAAGTTCTGCCCCTTCCCTGTTGACCCCATGGCAGGTGAGGTGGTGGGGGCAGGTATAAACTGTTGTCATAAAACTATATACTATGTTGGATGATTACTTGCTGAGGGTCAAATGGATGCATACCAGTGTTACTTCCCTGCAAGATCTGAATATCTTGGAGAAATCATTATGATCAGCAGGTTTGTTGTAAGAAGGGATTTGCATTGTTAGACACTAATTTTACCAAGAGCAGCAGTGTGCGACACCACTGCAGAGATATGAAATATTTGGCCCTTTTAAAAACAAAGCAGCGACTCTGCCTTGGTGATGAAACAGGCCTAAAATAGTGTGTGTAGGCTCTGCAATAACAAAAATCAAGTCCTGACAAAGCCCATATTTATGCAATCAGTTCACATTTACAGCTCATATTATCTTCCATGCACAAATAAAGCAGGTCATTCATTTTATCCAGAATTCAGGTTTGAAATTCTTTATTACTTTTCATCTAAATTGTACTTTATTCCATTTGACAAAGACAAACATAGCTGTACAATGAACCATTTAAACAGATCACCAAAACTCTCCTACAATCTTTATTCAAGAGCCCCTTGAAAGAAATAAACAAAAACATACAAATTAATGAAATTCACAAAAATAAAAGTGCATTTTGTTTTTAACTCCTGTGATACATTAGACATGTATATAATGCTGCTGCAAGTGGAAAAACCTCATAACTCCAAATTAGACAGTTTCCTTGAGATTTCATGATCGTTTAAACTGTATGTAGAGCAAGTTTAGTTGACCCAAGGTTCATGTCAAAAGCCATTATAGAAACATGAATGTAAAAAAAAAAAAAAAAAAAAAAAAAAAAAAAAAATCTATGATCTACCTGTCAGTAAGGCAGATTTTCCTGAGAAGCTGCCTTCTTGAAGGTACAAGGTTTTGATCACAGAGCAGCAGTAAATTCCCCTGAGCAGTCTCCTGTCTGGCATACCAGAAAGTTCAAGAAACATACTTGATTATCTTATTTCTTCTTAATGCTTTGAGAAAGGCAAGAGGGTTCTTCTGAACGTCTTTGTGGTTTACACCATAGCCTTGAGCAATAGCTATGGAGACATATGGGGAAAGTGAAAAATATTATTGGTTAGTTTATTGATTTTATGAATATCGGTGACACGCAGTCTGTGGTGACCGTCTCTACTGTGTCTGCAAACATGGGATTTTGTAAAAGCCAAAGTCAACATTTTTCCAAAAAGAAAACTTGCCAATTCTGATTGGGTATTATTTCTATGTAGATTTTTGCATTTTCAAAAATTCTTCACAACTTCCAACAGGTTGTTAGAACAGTTAATACTTGACAGTGAATGAGTGAGTAAATGTTTCTTTGAATGAATGACAGGTCAAAGCTGATCACTGATCTCATATTTTGAATGGACAACTCTCCTTCTATATGGGTTGCTAACTCAGTGGCTAACTGACTGAATCCTCCTTGACTGTGGAGTGGGACTTTATACATATGTGACTTGAGGCAAAGAACTTGAACAACCCTCACACAATCTTGCATTAGACAATAAGAAAAGTTGTTTTTCAAAAAGGGTGCGAAAAAAAAACAAAAAAAAAAACAGATTAACAAAGTGTCTTAATAGTAGAGGACATCACCCAGAGCCCTGAGAAAGAGAGAGAGTGAGAGAGCGAGAGACTCAACACCACAAATGGAGGAGATGGTAATTATTTTTGTGGCATCCTAGTGATTTGGAAATCAGTTCTCTATGGTAGCAGTCACACATAAAATGTGGTTCAATGAACCAACAGGCTTCATGCCCCGATTCAATGGCTTAATCTGTCACCAGAACAATTGTAATATAGTGGAAACTGAGCTATAATCAACCAGTTTTCTCCAAAGAGAAGTGGCAACATGGGACCAAAGCATAGTGTAGCAGAGAAACAGCAGAGTTAAACGTTTTCCATGTTCAGTACAGTCATTAATGACGGCTTCCATACAACAATCATCTTCAAACCAAGTGCTTCACAAATTCTCCTTTTCAGATAAACAAGTGTGTATAGGAGAGCTACCCCTGCATCACAGGAGAGAGAAGACATTTCATACAATAATTCAAAATCAGTAACTCTGCCTAGTCAATTGACTTGACTAACTTTAGAGAGAACTTGATTTTACAGTTTTAACATCACATGTTGATTAAAATGCCTTTCCCATTTAGGCCTTCAAGGACCTATTCTTTCACAGGAGCTCAATGATTCATAAACAAACCATGGCACAGAAACAGAACATTAAGATCCAAATTAGCTCAGAATCTAACTCTGAAGTGTCCAAATAAGTTCTACATAAACATCAGTTACAGTAAGCCAAATTAAAAAAATAAACTGTTATAGTGCTTATGACTACAGAGGTACTGACACCTGAAAATACTTTTCTTTGGACATCCCACGTCAGAAACGACACACTTCCTTGATGTCACAAAAAGTCTCTAGCTTTCAAACAAATTCTTACCAGAATGAACAAAATAGTCATATTACAAAAAGGTTACCTGACCTTCAAGCGACCTTCAATCTACAATCAGTCTGAGATAGACAGCTAAAGAAACTACAGTGATCAGACTGTAATCCTATTGCCTTAATTTATACAAAAATAAATCAGCTATAGTGATTATTCTTCTCTTATCAGGTACGGTACAAAACATCATTAAAAAAACAAAAAACAAAAAAAATCTACAAACAGAAACAAGATCCAGAGGGTAAAGCGATTAATCAATCTAGAACAACACAATGCGCTTTGTGGGGAAGCTGACAGCAGCACTCAATGTTGGTGCCACAAACCGCAAGAGAATTAGGCCACAGCACGCCATCGTGCCCTTCCACGTATATAAGCTTTTGTCCTGAGCTTTATATGGTGGTCCACACATGTGCACGGGTGCCCGGTCTGACCGGTGACACCTTGTCTGCAAGACAGCTTTAAATTAATCTATCTTTAGAGTGTATAGGACTGGTTACTTTGGCATAATTGGCCCCCACTTAACTCCCAAAACCACAATACCTGACAGAAGTGTGCGCAAGTCATTCTTGTGTCCATGTTAAAGGACGATTTTGTTTTCTTTTATGTTTTAGCCCATTAACTAGAAATCAATTACACATCACTGCCGACAATTTTCCTAAATGTAGCCATTTCAGTGCACTATGAAAATCAACTTACAGGCTTGAGCTTGAGATAAGTAATCCATCCCAATGAACATTTTAGGCAAGTTTTTAGTAATGCATCTGAGAACCAGGGATTGTTTTGAAAACCTGATTCCGATATGTTCAGGACGCTCGAGCACATTACAAGCTGCTATTGTGTCAGAAGCTCTAATCCAGAGGACAGATGTTTAGAAACATGAATGTTCTTGCAAATTTCATTATATCCTGCATTAAAAAGGCTGATTTTAGACGACTTACATTTATTATCAGATGTTTCAGTATGCTCGAACACACACTGAGTTTTCTTACTTGCGACTGTGTTAAAACATAATTAATTTTACTTAAAGACAGCAAGAAGCTCACTGTGATGGAATACAACTCAAGTCAGGTTCAAGAATGCTGACTTTCTTACTGTAGACTGTGGAAAAAGGTTAGCAGTAATGTAAGTTATACACTATTTGTAGAGAATGAGCTAAAACATAATAAAACACTAGAATAGTCCTTTAACAGCATAACCATACTGTATATCTGGAAAGAAATGGTGAGTGAACTTGGCAACTTGACAAATACTTGGGGCAAATATGGAGTGTTGACAGCTTGTATTAGCAGTGTTTCAGGCCAGTATGAAAAGGAACATGGTGACGGAAACACGTATAAACCGTATTAAGAATTTCCTATTTATACTAATAAAACATGGCAGCTACAAAAAATGATCAACAATTGGTAGCTATGACATACATGTCACGATGGCACAAAAGAATAAAGAAAATGAAATAGCCAAATATGTGCATTTAACTCATTTTCCCTTTGGTTTGGGATGTAGTGGAGTTGCAAACAGTAACTTGGTGAATGGAGTGATTCTAATGGAGGAAACCAATGACACTAAGTCATAAAGTCTGGTCTCAGATCTACAAACCCTGCATGTCTACAGTTGTTGTACACATGGAAAATGTGTTTGTGATGGCCTGCTTGGATGTACTGTGTTAATGATGCCGTTTGTTGTTGACAGAGTAAGTCTTGTCACATTCAATACTTAATTCACCAAGAGCAGATCATATCAAGACTCGGGGGTTTAGCCAAAGACAGACAAATATTGTTTGTTATGTGTGTATCAGAGCAGTGGGGCTCAAGCAGAAAACTGGGATCTGGGTTCAACAAATGCTAGTTGAGTTTTTCCTGGAATATGTACAGATTGTTGGTGGTGGCCACAGCGATGATGTTGTCCAGAGGATGCCAGGCAGTGTGGAGGATCTTCTTGTTAAAGTCAAGACTGTCTACACTGATCTCGTCCTTCTTGCGCTTCCCACCTGTGCTTACTTTGCGAGGTTTTAGGACCGATCGTGGTTTGCTGTTCTCCCGCGATGCCTCTAGGGTTACGTCCTGCCGGTAGCCTCTGTCAAACATCCTGAAGAAGTTGTTGTAGGAACCAGTCATCACAACACTGCAGAGAGACAAGTTATGAGTGAGAGATAGTAAACCAGATTATAACAATGAAGGAAAACTATTCAAAAAGCCATAAGTGTATACTCAGAACATGTCCAGAATACCCTTCTGCCACCCAAACCAAATTGTGTGTGGCCTTATACTCTGCACTGGACAGATAACTACTCTAAATGATAAGGCCAATGTTGCAGGGTTCAGCTGCGTCAAATAAGAGTCAGCCCAAGACATTTTTACATGTCATGCATGTTGAATGTGTGGGGAATTGCAAACACAAGATTATCCAAAGATGACGGCATTGAAATAAGTAAATAAATAAAAATAGGTTCTCACCTGTCGTTCCCATTCCAACAGCACTCAAACTTGTCGAAGATGCAATCATTCTCATAAAGTGAACACAACTTACTCCTGAGATATTCATGCACCTGTTAAAACAAAGTGAAGAACAGGTGTTGTAGCGACGATCGGCAGTTGTGCAAAAATGAAAACAACATTACAAGAGACTTGGACATTTTGATAATGATTGCAGTAAACACCCCCCTCTTGTGGAGAAACAGTAGAACAACTTAAAATCTGCAGGAAAAAAAACCAAACTGATGTAATGTATTTTTGTCTCAGCATGGCAACAGTTACAGACCTGATATGTCTCTACTGGTCGGGTCTCCATGTTGAGATCCCAGATTTTGACGGACAGGTAGTCGCGGGTCATCATGTAGCGTCCACTGTGGCTGAACTTCACATCAGAGATGGATGAGATGATTTCAGAAAAGAAAGAACGATTGTTTGGATCCTCTGGCTCTTCAAACACTTAAAAAAAAAAAAAAAAAAAAAAAAAAAAAAAAAAAAAAAAAAAAAAAAAGGAAATGGATGCATGCCATTAGTATTCCCTGACTGCTATTAAGTGCAATGACAGTCTTCTTTTCTTTTTTTTTTTTTATATAGCCGTTTATAATTTGATGCAGCAACATATTAAAATCTGTCTGCGCTCTCAGTCCCGTATTTTTGGCAAAGAGTATTATGCACATGATGTTTTTACAAGCATGCTTTCTCTAAAATTGGAAAATCTAACAGAGAGAAGAAACAGTTTTGGAGCTCTGACCCTTGCCCGCTCATACAGGCGCTTCACTAGTCAAGACTTCTTCTCAGGAAACTGCAGGCTTCATTAAAGCAGATTTCTTGGCAGATGCTACAAACTCTGCTGTTAGAAAGGCTTTAAAGATTTGAACGCCATCCTCGTCAACATGCATGTCAGTTTAAAAAGATACTATTCTCATAGCCCTTTCCGGAAAGACTGGGCTCACAATGTGAGCTGGTCAATCAGAGATTGTTAGGCTCTTCATACTTATTAAAGCAATGTCTATCTACTAAAGCAAGCACACTGACATTTACCACCTTCATTGTCTATCATCCAGTTTCCTTTGGCATAACACAGATACTCATCAGAATTCATCAGTTCCCCTGCAGGCACACAGCACAGATGAAACCAGCTTACTTTTGGCGTGCTTGTCGCACAGTGCTGATGCCCTCATGTCACACATGCGGATGCTGCCCTTGCTGCTGCTGTAGACAAAAGTGTTGCATTGGTTGGGGTGAAACTCCGCTGCTGTGATCACCTCCGTCAACTCCTCCATATTGGCTGGCTTAATGTCAACAATATCTGAAGAAGTGAGGTTAAGGTCAGGGGACTAAACAGACATTACCATGACTTAAATAGAAATATTCTAAAATAGTGTAATGGAAAAATTTTCCAGTCTAAAAAAAAAAAAAAAAGAAAACACTCTCCTCTTCGACCATGCATTCAGAAAGCCATCTATTATAGCTGCTCTGAACTAGTGAGGTGTCAACATCAACACTGCCTTATTTTGTGAATGCACTTACAATGGCAAGTAGCATTTGACTGGGACTCAATTCATTTTGCTCCCTTGGAAAATTAAGACAAGAAATAGCAACAGAAAGTCATGTGGTCAGCTCAATGCAGGAATAAAACATTTCTTTACACTAGAACTACTCTGGGGTCAAATATAACATACATTTAACTTTTCAACATTCAGACCATGTTGGAGCAACTATATGTAAAAGTTGAAAAATCTCCACTTTGGGGGAATCTAGTGGTAGCATCAGATATGACATTGTGGCAGACACCAATGCACACCAATTAATTTTTTACCCCATGATTAATTTACTTTAAAACACAGTGTCTAACATTTTTTAATACACCAGCAAAGAGCCACAGAATCATAGTTTGCACGGCTTATATAACAAAATGGATTGATTAATTCACTAACATGGATTAAAACAATGGAGTCCTAATAAGCAGTGGGTTTCAGTTTTGCCACAGGGACTGAATGATGTACGGTCTGAATGTATCCAGTGTGATGTGTGGTGGGAGGTGAACAGGATGCATGCAGGGTATCATGATCTCAGAGTGAGTCAGAACTACCTTAGAAGAAAAAAAACAAACTAACCAGGACATAACATTCATTATTTCACACAGTACCTACACAGAAAGAAACAAACTTGTGGTCACTTAAAAATGTATCACAAGTTTGTCTTTGTTTCTTGATAAAACTGTACACAAACAACAGAAGAATTACGTCAAGACCTATAAAGATGATGGCTGCGTAGAATTACAGAACAGAAGGATACTAAAGCTGCGATCAGTGATCTCCAGATGCCAGAGGTTAATGCGCAGGTCATCTGCAGACAGGTAGGTCTCACAGTCACTGTTGACTGAGATGGAGTTGATGTGGTAGGTGTGAGCATTTGCAAACACTCGCCTAGGGCTGGCTTCCACCATCAAGTCCATGGGCCTGAAAACTGGTACCTGAGGAGAGGAGAGGAGAGGAGAGGAGAGGAGAGGAGAGGGTTTTAGCATCACTTCATTTGTAGGTAAGATTGTGTGGTCATCATATCATCCTCTATTTTACAAATTGCATTTTGATGATTGAGGTTCGCTGATACTGACAAACAGAAAAAAGCAGTTAAAACAAAGGTCTGGCCTCATTTTAACTGGCAAGTCTGTTAAACTGAGTCTATATTTGGAAACTATTCAATAAATATAGATCAGTGTTTCTCAAACAGAAGGGTGCACATGACTAGGGAGAAAAAAGTGAAAGCTGAATAGACCTTTTTCAGAGCACACTTTTAGACTTCTCAAACACAGGTGTGACTAATAACATTAATGATTGCACTGCAATAACTACAGCAATGGATTATTAACGTTATTAGTTACTGTGCTTTTTGTTTGTGAGACATGTAAGTATGATTGATGAATGTCTGCATGAATCAAAAACAACTGACTACTCACAGACAGTGCCGTAATGACTGGGCTTTCTGGGTTTTAATTTTCACATCCAACATTAATGGTACAGAGATAAAGCAATTTATACACACCCGTAGTGTCGTGACAGTATTAGGATCTCTGTATCGTCCATCTTCTTCCTTCAAATTGTAGCCCTCTGGTCTCTTGTCGCGCTCACTAATTTTCCACAGCTTTATGGTTTTGTCTGGCAATGAGAAAATCTTCCTCAGTTACACAAGAAACTCTTTAAATTTAGATTACTTGTGGCCAAATGATGTCTCCATAGGGCAGATGGAAAGGAAAAATAATTTAACATCACCAATTAATTCTTACTGCAGTGAATCAGTTTAAAATCTAGTAGTTTTACTGACCATTTGTAGACAAAAGGAACTGTGCTGCATTTTTCTGAGGCAACCATCGAATCTTGTTGATCTTCTCCTCGATCTCAAGGCTTTTCAGGTAGTCAAACTCAGGCTCGTGGCTCTGGAAGGTGCTGTAAACATTGTACTCTCCTCGGCACTGTGGCTGATTCTTACTCTAAATAATAACAGAGAGAAGTTTTTATAAATTTCAAATGGTTATTTTCATCTTAAATTCTGAATTCAGTAAAACCAGCAGCCTGTGTGACCAAGTTATAGGAATTTATCCAATGTAAAAAAAAGTCAATGATCTGTTTATACAGATTTAGTTTATTCATATGAGTCGCCAAAACTTACCTCTGGCTCCTGCTGAAAGATGACAACACGACCCCCCTTGTCCCCGGTGGCTAGTAGCTCCCCAGAGTGGTTGAATTCAACCGTAGATATGATGTCAGCTGTCAATAAGGTAGTGTATTTAGAATATAATCTTTTTTCTTTTGTTAAACTTAGTGCCATTTTTTTTGTCTTTAAATTGGAACTGTAGTGAGGAAACTGTTGTGTAAACCTGAGATGTGTTCAACATCAAAATATTTTGCACCGGTTTGCAAGGCTTTTCTGGTTGAACAACATATCCTTCCAATGATGCACAAAATTCTTCCAGCAGCGTTAAAGATATTGTACATTTGATGCCGCTTTACCCACCTGGAAAGTGTGCAAACCATGTCATACATTGTGAAAACACAACAGAGCAGTGATGTACATGAACTTTAACTTGAACTTAAAGTCTAGGAGGGGAAAACAAACAACTTGCCATTCTCGGCTATTCAGCACTTCTCAAAGACAAGCATTCTCATCAAATCCTACAATATAACAATCAATCCCTGTTTACTGGCTTGGACTATTCTGAGCTAGTGCAATCCTTAATATAGACTATGGTGTTGTTCCTCTCTTAACACAGCACACAAAGAGCCTGACACGACCTGACTCCATACAGACTCTCATATAAAACTAAAAGGGCAGAGTGAAGGAGAAGGGGTTTAAATAAAACTACTACACTAATGTAGTGTTATGTTTTCAGGCTATGCACTGATATGTATTTTTGACACAAGGAGAGGCTCTTATTTGTACTTGTTCTCAGGCAAAGCTTACTGTAAACAGCTGTGTAGCCCTCTACACACAAACAAGTCCATCATGTACTGTAAACATAGGTCTTAAGGGCACTTGTGAATTTACTAATTGGACAATGGGAAAAGGGGAGTTTGCCACTGGTCTTTCTGTGCATATGGTAATAAAAACTATAGTGTATGTAATGTGACATTTTTTGCACTTTATTGGCATTTATTATCCCCATGTACTGTGTTAAAATGCCCTTCAGTACTGCAAGAATCCACTCATCCAAAACACAGATTACATGATCTGTGTGGTATCTAACTATGCAGATAGTTGAAAACAGAAAATCGTCTTTCCAGACACTATGTTCCAGTTAGTCAGAATAATCAATAGATCACATCGTCATTAGTAGTTTTAATTGGGAACTATTATTTGTTAGAAAATAGTTAAACGATGAATGTGGATTATCTGGGGAAACCAAACCAAAGAAACCTGTGAGGGTTTGAGCACTTCTATTGTAATGGGTTTGCAGTAAAAGTATAAATAAAATATAAAATATAGGACCACCTGCATGGTAAAACAGTGGCAGTGCCGATCAGACCTTTGAAGCAGGTCATTAATGGACTGTGTGAAACACATTTGAAGTGGAACCTAAGCACACTGATTGCTCAACCAAATAAACGTATTGCTTGACTAACTTCCTACTTTAGTTTATGAAATCTCCTTGTACTACGGGGGTAAAAACCTGCAACTATTCAGTTCTAGTATGCATTTCACTCCCATGCATGCAAGCATTACATAACACACACTGGACAAATGCACACTAGGGAATTATAAAAGTAGTGACTGTTTATATTTTTGCAGCAATTGTGCCAAAAATAGATGAATGTCAGCCATGAGCCAGTTTTACCAGTCTGTAACAGGCCTACTGGACCATAAAGCAAGTATGTGCCCGACCAGTAGCCCTTTTACCTCAGTGCAGCCAGACTGATCATGGCAATCAGTCATACAAGTTTTCATATGTATAAATATTTCAAACAGAAAGTGTAGCACTGGCATTAAAGCTAACCTCAAAACTAGCAAGCACAGGATGCCAAGCAGAAAGTACATTTTAGCAACTGTTCAGTGACAACCACATGGACTTACCTTCTGCGACATCATCATCTATCGCTCCTTTGACCTGGGAGAAGCACCACTGCACATCACTGTTCCCACCACCGGCCCCTGGACAAAACACAACCCCAACTTTTAAAACACCACCATCAAAGACAACTTTGCACGCGTTAGCCTGGTGCTAACTAAGCTAAGAATATTTATAGTCATGAGAGCAAGGCCACAAGTAACTTCATACTTATCGAATATAGTTACTGGTGTAGACAATTCCCTATCACCGGAAATACTTTTAGCATGTTTGCTGTGGAAAACGCTCACTTTCAGACTGTCAGTGACACACACATCTAGCATCTTGGAAGTATCCTAGCTTGCTAGTTAGCCTGCGCTGGTTGACCACAACAGGAGAGACAAACCCATCATCTGTGCAGGACAGGACACATACTGCGGAATAATAATTAAACCTGAGACACTCTCACAGTCTTGGCTCTCTAGTTTTACCTGCCATGGTGAGCGACTCAAACAGAGTATATCTCTGCAGCGGGCTCGGGCCCTGGGCTGGAGCAGTGCTGACCCGGGTCGGCTGGGTGGTTCTGACCAAGGAGCAGTGGAGGAATGAAGCGGAGACTGCTGCTGTTGAGTCCGAAGACCGCACAAGTCCTGGGCCCGGTTGATATTGACAGTATGAAACAGTTTTCAGCCAGAGAAAGTAAACTTCAATCCTCAGTACTAGCTTTTAGACTTTGCACTCTACTTTGAGATTTCCCTCGCCTCTGCCTCTCCCAGCATTACACTTTCAAAATGGCGCAACTCGGGCGGCGTTCATCAGCCTTCAAACTGAGAGAGCGGTGCGGGGGCACCATGAAAATTTAACCTGGCAGATCTCAAGAACCGTCGCCGATGTGGTTCTTTCCTGTCCTGGGAAACCGCTTGGGGTAATTGATTTAAAGCACGTTTCATTTTCGATGAAAAGTTAAAGGGACTTTATTTTAGAAAACCCTTTAATAGCTTAAACCCCGCCCGTGTGCATTGTTTCAGTGAATCAAATCAAACTAACCCACGCACGCAGGGTGAATTCAGCAATAGTGAAGCGATAAAACTGTAAACTAGATTTGATACGACTTTTAATTTACAAATGTAGATTTAATTGAGATAAGTCCTATTTTATATTTAAGTTAATTAATTATGATTTAAATGATGATCACCCACATTATGGTGGGTTATTTTTTGGGGGGGAGTTACAAACACATTTTATGTTTGCTGTGCATTTAATGCAGGCATGTCTCTGTCAGCTGTAACACATCCGGATTTCAACAACATGAGATAAGAACAAGATAACACACAAGCCAGACACCAGTTTTGTTAGTACATATATGTCAAGAATGAGAAACTAAGTGGAGACCAAGCACCAGGCCCAGATTTACCCTTGAACAAGCCCCAAGGCAAAGTGTAGTTGAGCACCTATAGGCCTTTTTCACAGCAGACATACTTCACACCTGCTATAGTAGCAAAAGCACAGGTGGTAGTAATTACAATAACAATGGCTCTATTATATTCTTGTTTCCCAGTAAGTCATGACGGTGTGATGTGTGAGGCCACATGCAAGTAATGAAGCAGCTAAATGATCAGGAGTCATTTATTTTATTGTTTATAGCATACCTGTGCTTTCTTTGCTGTCACATGTCGAAATGTCTTTCATGAATAATGCCCACTGACATCCCTGTCACCGTCTGTCTATTGTATGTGTATCATTTAGTTTTGGTAGGATTATTTTTGTTTGTTTGTTTGTTTGTTTTTTTTGCGTGGTGCTATTATAACCTAGTGCCAACAAAGGGATGACAGGAAATGAATAAGAGAGAGATGTAAGGAGGGCCAAAGCCAGACTTGAACCAGGACAATGCAGCTCATGGTCAGCATCCTAGCTCCTAAGCCACAGGGATACCCAAGTTTTTGGTAATTTGACTGTTTTGATTTATTTAGAAATATGCACCTTATAAGCACAATATAAATTGAAACAATAAAGACCTTAAAACTAGAATTTGAAGAGAGGACTTCCTACAGGTGTTTCCTTAAGGCCCAAATAATTTCAGTTCATATTATGTTTTGGTGCTATATACAGTATTGCCAACCAAATTTGCAATTAACCAAACTATTACAAATTAATGTCCATACTTTAAACCTGGAGCCTTCTGGCCCTCTGGAAGCCTAGGGCCCATGGGGCAGGTGTCCACTCTCCCAGATATCCATGCAGAAGAACAGCTTTGTTTCACCAATGCATTTGGCAGAAACTAGAACCATAACAGAGAAATAATCCCCAGTGACATTACCACTGATGTGTCTTATTTTCACAAACATTTTGCCAAACTTTATATGTGCTTCCAAGGGGGGAAAAAACAGCTTTGAAGATACACAATACGGCTTTTGTATGCTACACAACCATACAAACATGTTTTATAGCTTCATTCTGGTAACCTTGCAGCCCAGCAGATATCACAGTTTCTAGATTGCACAATTAAACACATTGTCAACAAACACTCACTGTGGAGTTGCTCTATATGCCTGAAACACCCTGTTTAGATTAGTAAAAAAAAAGAAAAAAAAAGAAAAACTGGGCAAAAGCTATGAGCTCTAATGCAGAGTGTGAATCACAGAGCGAAACAAACATGACCACTCCAGCTGCGCATGGAGACATTAACAATTTATAGGAACTGCATAGTCCACAAATCCCAAGAAGGTCTGACTTCATTAATGAGCTCTCGAGAACGGGCTCATTCTTTAACAGTCGCTTTCTTTTTACTTTCCCACCATAAAATATGTGGTCCATCTGGCAAGGAGCAGAGCACCAAACAGCACGGTGTAGCTGAAGAGGACAAATTTAAGGATTTCCTTGAATGTCCGGAGGAAGCGGATTAACAAAGGCTCCACATCCAGAGGCTCCTGCTGCATCTTCTGCCTGCGACCAGCTTGAGTCAGGTGTCCCATATTCTCACCTCGACCCATTCTGCAAACACACATTTTTGTCAGATTTCAGAATAAAACACAACAAAATAATTAACAACTTTAATGTCCACCAAGGTGGCCTATCTGAAAGTTTACAACAACACAGGCGGTGTGAATAATCTAATTAATTACATTAAATAATCATAAATGAAGACAAAAAAGCTCAAAATTTTCTGAAAATGCAGTTGGGATAAATGACATCTTATGTATGGTCTTTGTTCCCATGCTTACTTAAGTAGAAAATAGATTATTTTTAGCACTTTATGTATTATGAAATGTGTTTATTTGTGTTGGAGGTGCACATTGATTTGTCCCTAGCCCTGTAGGAGCTGAAGAGGCTGCATTGTCACAAGACCACTGTTAATAATTTATCTGTAAATTACAGTAAGTGCTGATCCACTTTGTTTGTGTACAGCCAGAGACAATGTAAACTGTTGAACATCTTCAGCATTTACCTTTCATGATGTTTTAAACCGTTTTCAGATATTCTCAGGGAGACATGATGAAGCTGTAGAGTATGCAACTTGCTGAGTAACACTGAATACGTTCATCTATGTTTTCTTCAAAGTAGTTATTAGTAATTGAATAAGAAATGTAAGCATAATGTAATGAGTTGTCTTGATTAAAAATGTATTAATATCTTGTCCTGGTAAAGGTTTGCCAGACTTGAACTAAATTCACAAAATTCTAACATGCATCAATTTTAAATCAAAACCAGTCATACCTTGGTGTTGTTGGTGCAAGACAGGAGCTGATCAGAATGTGGGCTCCTGTGCTTCCTGTCCTGAAGTCCAAGTTGGTGTGTGCTGCCTTGAGCGTCTCAAGCTCTTATGGCAGAGGAGGAGCCAAAAGCAATAACTGATCACAAGCATCTGAATCTCCTGGGAACGATCTAATGGGAGTTTAAGTCTTCAGTGCACCTGCTCCTCAAACAAAGAAATGGTCCTGTAAAATTATGGCCATCACGCAATATTAACAGATTTAATTTTAGCCAATCAAAATGGAGGAAATTAACATAGATTTACCCGAGCAGAGTTCACCAAAATATCTGAGTGCTGTCAGCAGGTCTCCCTATGTTCATAGTGTAAGGCACGGAGACGGTATTGACTGAGAGAGAGATCAAACACCCTCATGCAGCACAGTTATCCTCTACCGGAACACGGAGCAAATGGCCTCCTAATTCAATCAGTGTCCTGCACTGTCAAATCATGGGCTGAGCTCTCCAGACAGCACAGGGCCATTATCGGCTGATCGGGAGGCCTGTTACTGTGCTAATTGCTCCTTCAGAGAGCTGGAGCACTGCTGACGGATACACTCCCATCCCTGCCTTTCATCTGCTCTCAGCGATCACGATCGGCTTGTCTTTCCTAAAATTATCCAGAAAACAATAGTCAAAATGGCCTCCCACAAGACCAAGTAACACAAGACTAATTTCAGTTAGTTATGACTTTATTTACCCATTTTCATCCGAGCAAAAGCCACACAGAAATCTGCCAAGAAAAGCCCTCAAAAGTGGAAATCAAAGTGCAGCTTTAATCATCTTACACATTCAAAATATTTTAATCATACATACATATATACAGTAGTTTTATAGAGGACAAAGGGATGTACATAAACAGTAGAATTAAACCAGCTTTATGTTATATTTTGTCTGGCTGCAAATTAGGGACTAGAAAAAAAAAATTTAAAACAGGTACTCTATGGAGTTTATGAACACTATGGAGGAATGATTTTACAAGTGGGTCAGTATTTTGTTTGTATCATGAACATGCATGAGACCACAACACAAATCACATTCCTGCTGCTGGTTTCACACTATTCCACTGATCGACAGGTGGTGGTGCCAACATACGAAGAAGTGCAGTAAACCATCTATAAAGGCGAGTGACAAACATGAGTGTAACAATGCACAATATAAAATATAAAAAAAAAAAAAAGGTTTGCAAATGCAATGAAGAAGAAAATGCATTCAACATATTTGCAGGGCCTCAGAGATACACACAGTGTGTTTTAGTTAGTAACAGAATGAAAACATAACTTTGTTCACAAAAAAACTCCACAGGGCACCTTTAAAGAGCCTGTTGCTGTTTATCCAGCAGAGACATCAATGAAACACCTGCAGTTCACTGATAGGGACATAAAAACAGCAGCTGTGGTTTTCTGATGGATGGGGTGTTTGATGTGGCCAGGTGTACATGCAGGTGACTTAGGGGGTCTGAGATTCAGGTCGGTCCATGAGGGATTTGATCCAAGTTGTACCGTTTATGAGTTTTGTGGTGGCTATAATGTACTCCATCCCGCTGTCTTCCATTTGAGAGAGGAAACGAAGAGCGGCTATTTCTGCATACGTCACACCACCGAGGAAGAACACTAGCGTTGTCCGATTCTCCCCCTGCTGGCCTGTATGACAGTAACAGGAGACACATGTCACTCAAACACAATGTAAAAGCTAAATAAAAGGGAAATGATGAGCATGACAAAGATTTTCCTTTATTTCTGACGTGGTAAACCAGCCCTCACTACCTTTAACAAAATACAGCTGAATGTGGAGAGGGCCAAGTTCCCTCTGCTTAAGCACCATTTTTTGAAATGTGAAAACACTAATTTAGCCGTCAGCCTCCCCCTAGATTAGAGTCCTCTATTATCACCTTTTCCAATCCAGTTTAAGGCAGGCATGTGGAAACAAGTCAACTGTCTAATGCCCAAACTCACAGTTCTAATTAGCACATTTCAAATTGAGTGTATAATTAAATTCATTATTCACATCAGTGTAACACCTAATACTGCCAATATGAGAAGAGGGAGAGAAACTGAGGGAAAGCACTGGTGGTCACTGTCAAATCGAGCGCATGTTTTTATCTAGCCTTCTCTTCACCAGACAAACAAACACGGACAGTGGTTCTGTGGTATCGTCAGCTTTGTGCCATCAATCTGCTGCTGTTCTACATTTGACTCAACGAAAACAAAGCCTGTGTCTTATCTACACGTACCAGGCAGGAGGCTGTTTACTTTTATTCTTGTCAGTGAGCAGCAGGGCAAACAGCAGACCTAGTTTGTAATGGTCCTTACGTTTCTTATGAAGCCCAGCGGGCAGCTGTTGTCTCTCCTCAAAGTGTGGGCCTGGAAGCATCTTCAGCACCTCTTCGATGCTACGCCACCCGGGCCTGGCCAGTACCTGTGTCAGTCGGATGCTTAGAGGAGCGTAGCCACTGTACACGTAGGAGATGTCGTTGGGGTTCTGAGGGTAAAAAGAAAAACAGTTAAAGTCCTCTTCAAACCTTCAAACATGCATGTGTTCAATTGTCAGGTTTCTTTCTTTTCTTCATAAATGTCGTACCTGTTCATTGGCATCCTCCATCCACAGTTTAAGGGTTTTCCTAATAGTGGGGTAGTTATTCCTTGAGCTTGTCTGTGCCTTCAGAAGACCCGCCTTCTCTAGGTTGTTCAGTGTTAGTATGTGTTCATAACCGTAGGTCTACACAAAAAAACAAAAAAAAAGCATTATTAAAAAATATCTGTCACCTACCAGTTTCAATTCATCTTTTAATACAACTAAGTTAAAAAAAAAAAAGACCACACCAAACTGCAGTTCCCCATGATTCTTCTCTGTTGATCCAGTAGGAATGTATGAGCACAGACAAGACATCACCACCAAAAACAAATCTTATGTCTTTGACTCTACCTGTAGAATCTCCCTCTTGTAGAAGTCAAACACTTTCTGCTTAAGGCCGTTGTTGCAGACTGACTGCATACACACCAGACGCAGAATCTTGATCAGTGGATCCTTTTGGGCAATGCTGTCCTCTATATACGTGTTCACCTGGATAATCAAATAACATTGTAGTGGAATTATAGATAAAAGTACAAACCAATTTGTCTAAATTCAAACCAAAGACTGAACCAGAAGCTGAAAAACAAATACCATACAACATTTCTCATATTTTTCCATTTTAAAGACTTCCTCAATTAGACATGTTTTGAAAATGAGGTTAACCTTAGTGAAATCATTATGAAACATGGTATATCTATGTAATAATAATAATAATGTTAGAACAAACTGCATGACACATTAGCTTAGGTGGAATGGTGAATGATAAACAGATTAATACCTTGTCTGTGTCGACTCCAGTCATAAACTCCTGCTCCACTGTTAGATTATCAAAGAAGGCCTCAGATGCTGAAATGGGAGAGTTTAATTTTATCATCAAAAGTATTTGATAGTTAAAACATAAAACGGTGAAAGGAAAGACAAATACAACTGGGCAATAGAAAATGATAAATGACATTAATATAAACAACCAAGACTTTAGAACATTGGTGGACAATGGTTTCTTTTTTCAGAGATGGGTTTTTACAAATCACACATTTTATTTTGTAAATATTAAATATGCAAGAATCTATGCAAAATTAAATGAAAAAGATGGTGTCAGATTTGATGAGGTAAGTCAGGGGATATTACGCACTGGTGATGTCCTTGATCAGCTCTGCTATAGAGGTATGGTTAGCCAGTGAGCTTCGTGCTGCCTGCATATGAGGCAACTGAGACACAAACTGCTTTATTTCTCCCACTGTTTTGGCATTATGGCGTTCCTGCAACACAAGACAAAAAAAACCTTTACTTGCTGAACTGCTAATAAATTTGATAGAGCAGCTAAAAGAAAAAAAAGCATTCAAAATGATGAACCCAATTTAATTATCACAAAAAGTCAATCACATAGCTCATCAGTAAAATGAAACAGGTGTGGGCACAACAGGCAAAACAGTTTTACCCATCTTCAGTTTTTTCTATAAACTCCCACCAAACACACAATAAACTATTTTAGTTTGGTGTCTATCTACACGAATTCCCTTCAGACTAAACAATGACAATACACACACAATCAATGATGTTCCTGAAAACCTTTCTAATGGAAAGTCTCTTTCCCTGGAGCATCCTGCTCATGCTCACTGCTTCCCGGGGTCAGAATCAGTGTGTCTGAGTTCTGAGCTGATAAGAGAATGGTAATATGTTTGTCTTGGTTAGGCATCTGCTTCAACAATTAGTGCTTCATCTTATCTCTAGGTGATTGTCATCGCCTCCTTTACCTGATAGATTTCTGTTATGACCTTTGCTGTAAAATGCCAGCCAGATTAAAATCAGATCAGCTAGAATGTCTGAAAGTGATCTATTGTAGCTCCAGGGAAGTGCCAGGCATTTTAACTAATTTTCTTTTTTTAACATTCATGTGATGAAGGAAAGATTACATTATAATCATATTACAGCAGGTAAATACACTGGGACAGGCAGAGTTGAAGCAAGACTAACCTCAAAGGCAGCAGAAATAATTTTGGCCTTCTTGCTGAGCGCTGCTCCGACAGCATTAAAATTTTTGTCCCTGATTTCTGCATACAGTTCCTCTGCTGAGTTGAGCTGTAACTTCTTGGGCTCTGTGGGCAAATCTTTACTTGCTTCACCTTGCTTTTTCTGCGCAAACTTCTCAGGGGGCAACTTGACATAACCTGTGAGGCAGAAGGGAGAAAAAAAAGTGCTGATTAAGAAAAAAAGAAAAGGAGCCGGCTAAAAATCAATTATCTAGAAGAGAAGTTAATTGTTCTTTTGTCATATTATACCTGAGCAAACTCATGGCTTAGGATAATATATAATATGTGTTTAAAATACTCTTGGCTGCCACCACATGAAATGGCTGCAGCCAAACCCTTCAACAAAGCACAAATAGTCTGTAACGGTCAACGAAAATAATCAGTATGAAGAAATTAATCTTCACATTAAGATTATCATATGATCAATTGGTAAAATATTGGGAAAAATTGACTACATATACATGCCTATAAGTATATTTAATACATTACATTTGTAATTGAATATTTTCTGTTCAAGTACAATGCAGCCAATTTCAACACCTTTTTTTGCCCCAAATTCTCAATAAAGCAAAATTTTAACAAATGATTTAAAAAAAAAAAAAAAAAAAAAAAATGCAGCCATCAGATCATATAAATATAACTTAGTACTTGACCATTCAGCAGAAGCCAAAAAGGTTTATTCTGACCATTAGTGATTCCATAGATCTCGTCAATGAGACCCTCGTAGGTGAGCTGTGTGGCCAGAGGGGTGAGCAGGTCAACGTTACGGTCCAGGAGGAGGAGAGTATCGAACACGGGCAGGATCTGATTCTGACTGCCGGCAAACTCCCTCTTCATCCTCAGCATCATGTTGGCAACATGCTGAGAACAAGCAGAGAATTTCTTTCTCAAACAAATTCATTCATATGGCTGCTGCTGAGAACCTGTCCATCTGCAATTATGAGTTTCAATACAGAGCAATACTTCACTTCACTTTTTTTACTTCACCTTTTATAGAAAATGATTCCAGCTCGCACCATACTCACCCGAGCACATTCTCCCTTCCCATATATCTGTGGAATGGTGCCATACAGCGCCTGTAAGGTCATGAGGCCTTTGGCTGTGTGGTAAAGGCTTGTTTGGTCATTTTCTAGGTAGCACTCCTGAATGAGGGAGTAAAGACATGTTATGAACGTGAGAAATACACCACAGCAACAAATAAAGTATTCAGAGTATTTCTTTAAAGAGATCTTACAAATTTGACCCACAATAATCATTTTGTCAATATGTTATTATGGTAAAATACTGCTTGACTTTCTTGATTTGAAATCTAATCTTCACTTCATGACAACACATATTGTAAACACTTCATTTGTAGAGCAGCTGAGTGGTTAGTGTATGTCTGGTATGTACAAGTTGAACACACCCTAAAAGCACTTTCATATTCCATGGAGAGCAGGTCACCATCATAGGGAATCAGGTCCAGGATATACTCATCAATGTTGATGAACGAACCCAGCACACCCTGCTCCTTCAGCCGCTGTTCACACAGCATGCTCCGCCGTGGCACAAACAAAATGTGGAAGTCTCGTGACGAATGCAGCTTATCCTCACTAAAGGTGCACAATCCAGGAGAAATATTAAAATACAGTAAACAGCTTTACAAAGTGACTCGTTATTTTTTTAAAGAGACACATACAGACCTAAATACATTCTCAGCAATGATGTCCATAAGCTCTAGTCTGGGACGGACAAAGAAGATGATATTTTTGACATCAGCAGAGGGGAGCCTGCCACTCTTGAGGGTGAACATCTTTTCCACTTCATGTTCCTAAAAAAACACAGTGACAAACATACAACAGTTGTTTGGCATCTACAATTAACAAAAGCCTAAGCTATATTAAACATATGGTGCATTACTGTGCCTTCACCTGACACTTTATCTGGGCCTTTTCTGTTGGGTTATGTTACAACGCAACAAGAGAAGCACTTACCTTTAATAGAGAGTACTGAGCTATCAGTCCAAAAGGCCCAGTCAGATATTCATCCCAGACAATGGCCTAAAGAGCAACGGGACACACAGTTATGAGCAATGACAATTGCAAATGGCAGTGATTACCATAATAAATTGATATGCAGCCTCACTAAAAGAAAAACTACAACTCACAGACAGATAACCCTGTAGGTATAGTGTTAGGGTTAGTGTTATTAAACTATACTTACACTCAAGACATAACTGTCTCTTCAAATAACCTATAACATTATGGATTATGTCCACCCCATTGAAACTGCACGATAATGTTGACGTTGAGGCTAAGGAGACTAACTTAACTGTCGCTGTTTCAGCCATGTTTTACATGTTGGTGTGTTCATTACCTTGCTTCCCGCACATTTGTCCAAAAACTCTCGAAGCTCTTTTCTTGCTGCTTCTCTCAAAATGTTTAAATTGACTCTTCCGTACGATAGGTGGGCAGCCATTTTTCCTTGTTAGCGACAGAACTAATCAGGTGACTGCAGCTGTACAGTTCAATCACGTGACCAAAGAAGATACAATATTGGGAAAGTTCACACCATAACCCAGCCCGAAGACTGTAAAATACAAAACTGCTTTAGTAAATTTCTCCAGTCTATGTAACCTTTGTGTCCGTTAGTCTGCCCTATCTTACAACAGTCTACAATTATTATAAACAACAGTCACAGCTAGCTAACAGGATCCTGTACGTGCCTAATTCGTTTCACGCATGCGTAGTCGGCGCTCGCTAACAATTTCTCTAAAAGTAGTTATAAGGAAAGTCTGAGTCTCAAATTACTGCGACCAGTGGTAGGTTGAAATGTCTTAAACATACTGCGTAGACCTCAAGCCACACCGTGAGTACCTTTTCCCATTTTGAGTCTTTTGAGGGACACGAACACGGAAGTGCGAAGGGTGAATCCTCTTGCCTCCCCTGCAGTCTTTTCATGTGAGTAGGTGTTGCAAAAATAAACCATAACCGTTAAAAAAAAATGCCCCTTATAATGTAAATCCAAATTATTTTCACAGCGAGTGTGTTTTTGCATTATTTTATACCGATTCAATTCATATGACAAAGAAACATATCATGTAATAACCTATGGAAATAACGCAAAAATGGTGATTTCCATCCTTTTTTTGGCGTAATTAATACATAATCCATTAGATGGCGCAATGTCTCCACTGTACGAATCAAAGTGGAGGCATGCCCTTATAATTGAGACACTGGTGTTAGAATTTCAGTGGTTGTTTCTTGGGGATTAAATTGTTGCTGCAAAACAATACATTAACCTTACACATGTGACTGGAAAGAAAGTACCTACAAAGTTTATCACCAGAAAACAATAAGGTAATCCAGAATATTTGTTTTCTGCCAAATAGACGGTTATATGATAGTTGTGGAGGATATAAATAAACGACTCTTCGGATAGAAATAGAATAGTAACTCCATTATATTAAAATCCTTTCCATTCAAATGACAAAAAAAAACAAAACAAAAAAACATTGAACAGCCATAGGCTATGATATCTTGTTGTAATGTATAGTCTATACGTTAAATACCACAAAGTCACCACAGTCAGCACATAATCTTTTAAAACTGTCAGTGACTTCTCAACAGGGTTGCATGGGTGATGAGACAAATTTAGCCACTATGCGCCTCTATAGAGACAATTGGATCAGGTGATGACTGTCCACTTAAGCATCAGCGTTATCACTTCAGATCCAGGGGTTTCCTTCCCAGGGTACCAAGGGCTTTCCATCTTCCACGCAGGATAGAAGACGAGTTCCCACGCATTGTGGAGATCCGCTGTGCCTCTAGCAACAGACTACTCCTCCACGCAAAAAAAAAAAAAAATTAAAAAAATAAAAACACGGGTTTTGGTGACAGGCACCATGCGCAATGACTGACTCTGTGGTCGCTTCCAAGCGCTGCACAGAAATTTAGTCCGCATCATTCCCTGACAGCTCCCTGAGAGAGAGGGGGGAGAGAGACGGGGCTGGATTCTCAGGTAGGCTTTACGATCTCCTTCGAAGGATTTTCAAACATTGCATCCTCAACCTGAAATTACTGAGAGGTTAGTGCGTTTGGTCAGTGACTCAGTGCATTAGTATTTCTCATTTACAAGTTGAATGAATGCAGCATTTCATTCACAAGAGAGAGGAACTGGAAAAGATCTCCTATGAGGGAACAGATTGCATTGCTTGTATTTATTAATTTGATGAAACACATTTTCCTTATCTTTATGAGCATGTTTCTCACTGAGTCATTTGAGTGAAAAGGGAAGAATGTATGCTTTGGTGAACGTATGCAGTATACTCAGTATGCATGAAGCTGCTGCCAGTTAACCTATGTGAGATACCAGTTATGTAAATGAACATTTGATTGATTCCTTTGTTTTAGAGAAAACATGTCTCACTGAAAACATTGCTCTGCAGCAGACAGCTCAATGTTCCTTTCATTCATGCAGAGGTGCTGATAGAGCCTCTTATTTTGAATTGTTGCATCGATTTACTACAGCATGCTTTGGTGTTATGCTTATGTACTCAGTTTATTCATGAATGGCCGATAAATGTAACTCTTGGTGTAGCTTCTTTTAATCCCCTTCAAGAATAATTAAAACAAGAGTGGTGGCTGGCTGCACTACTGCAACACAGTGCTTCCTTGTTGCAGATCTGATATAAGAAAACAGACCTGGTAAGTCATGTGGGAGATTGTGTGGTTGCGGTCCCTGGGCGTTGCTGCAGGATTTTTTAGGAGCGCACACTTGGGCTTGATGTGCCTGCAGACTTAGAGGAAAAAACATCAGTGATGCCTCCAAATGCTCATCTGGGCAGGGCAGCTCTCAACTCCAGCTGTGCCACAGGACAGGTGATTTAGCCACCTACTTGTTGTGGTGTTATCTCATCCTGCACCGGTGGGTTATTACACTCGGACAGTCAGAACAGTGTGTGTTGTAAACAGACTTTTTGGACCTGTCCAGTTCATTTCTGCTAGTGTTTGTACAGAAGTGGGACAGAAAAAAGAAGCTGGGAATCCGCCTTCCAGTTCCACCATCTCCAACTCCTCCTACAGACCTGAAGCATGGGGATTAAATGGGGGAGGGGAGAAAAGACTGAATGAACAGTCTGAGAGATATCTGCAGCTGCCTCCTCTCACATGAGCACCCACAGTAGTGATTGGACGACACCCTTATTTAAGCTGGTACCTCTCTCCCTGTATTTCTCTGTCTGTTTGACAGCCTCACACTATCTTCTGTGCAGAGGAAGAATGAAATTAGGCGAGAGAGAAAAGATAAAACAAGAGAAAACAAAACATACAGAGCATTAGGAAACACGAGTGTTTAGGGAAAAGGTGAAAAAAAGATGGAGGAATGAAGTAAGTGCTCTGCACACTAACTGCATTATTTAAAGCTGAAGAATACAAGGCGACTGCTCGCATAATCTCATGTCTTCAGCTCGTCTTCCTCTCTAACCATGCTGTCTTTTCAACTGTGACTGTTAACAACCATCCAAGGCAGATGATTCATTTCAGACAAAGTGCAGCCACGTTTCTTGATGATCCACTGACACTGTTATTTCAGTGACGACTTGTTCTGCATGGGCTATGAAATTCGGCACAGGTACATTCTACTACAAACACACAGACTGGTGGACACACATGCACACACACGGCGTTTAATCATTCTGATTCTCATCTTCTGATCTTGCTGTTACCATGGCCACAGTTGGTAAAGGTGCATGACTCCATGTTCCTCTGTGCTCTTCCCATCCATATATGGAGCTTAGAGCCCAAATCGTATGTTGTGCTCTAAATATCTGTTGGTTTCTCTGATCTCTTGTTGAGCAAATCTATTGAAATGTGTTGTAGGAGAGACATTATTCTTACATGTGTGGCCGAGCTTCCGAAGGGAGTGGCTTCATCTTCAAATTCTCATCACAGTGGTGGATGAGAATCGATTCACCGGCCTATCTGAAGCTGATGATTAGATCTGCCTTAACACTGTGGCACACTGGAAAAGACAGATGTAATTAATGTGGCCTTTAAAGAAAGTTCCACCAAGAGAGCAAGGAGTTAAAAATCTAAAACAGAATCTGCGATTTAATCTATAATCACCAGCATATCTATATGCAACATTTCTTACCTACTACTTACAACCTGTGATACTTACATTTAACTGATTATAATCACTCCTGTGCGTATGCTGTGGCTGCAGTAAAGCTCTTGTCCCAGAGGCTCAGAGTTACGTCTGAATAAACAAACTTTGCTTTTCCAGTCACATAGCCAAGCTTCCCAACAGGGGTTTTTTTCTCCAAGGTTGGGCCAAAGCTAATTTTTCGTGTGTTTCCAGACTAGAACATGCTCTAGTTTGCCAAACGAGATCAGCTAAAAACACCCAAGGGTGTTGTACCTTCTGGTTTGCTGGTGGGACAAGAGGGAGGGTCAGATATCCGTCAGCTGAACAGTGCCAGATCCTCCAAGCAGAGCAACAGAATCATGGCCATCACATAGATAGATAGATAGATAGACCTGACGTGTTTCTTTATATGTTCGGAACCATGTAGTTTATCTCAACAGACCACCGGCTGTAGGTTACGTCTGGTTAGTAGGAAATAGATGCAGAGTGTCTTCTCAATAGACCTTTACTGCGCTGATTTAATGGCCCTGTCTGGTAGTACTTGTTTCCCGGAGATAAGATGGGAAGAAAGTGAAGGAGCATGACTGGCCAGTGCATCAGCAGCCAGTTCTCAAAGTCCCACCTCTTGCCTCTGGGGCATACAAGGATGAATCATCGTCAGCTTAGCAAATCTGAGACTTACTGCAGGTTCTTGCTGGGGTGCAGTTAATTGAGTGCTCCATGTCCAATAGCTTTTTACTTTTATGGTTCTATAATAAGGCCTGGACAAAATACTGAATAAATTTGAGAATTATTTACTACAAATGACACCTATAGGATACCCCCTGCTCATTCAGTGTGCGTTGTGTTAAATTTAAGAATGAAAAACACAGCGCCGAACCTCTTTAGGTCTGCTGGATAGCGCCAACAGTGATAGCGGGATAACAGCACGGTAGCTTGTCGGTCACTGGATGGTCTTTCCTGTTTGTTCTCCAGCGATGCGGGAACTGGAGCCATGCCTGCCTAGAGGATGAAGCTGAGTGTATTTGAAACGGTACAACACTCTCACATTTGAGAGGTGAAGAGTCCTCACAGATGGTTCCACAGATGGTCCCTGTCATCACCATTGTCTGAGTGAAAACATGTATAATTTGTCAAGACCAACAAACATCCGTACTGTTTCCCAAAATAGAGCTCAATAATTTAATCAATCGTGTCATCTTTTTCTCCCCTAATCCACTGTTCTGTACATAATGTCTGATAAATATATGAGTACACACAGTGTGCACTAATACCTTAAAGAGTGTAAGGCAATGGGGGTGGGAGTTGTAAATAATTAAAAAATGCTGAGTGATGTTTTCCTCCTGCAGTGGAGGGCTTCTTGGTGCAGTGCTTTACAATCTTGCCCAGGCCTCAGTGTGTTGGCATCTCACAGTCCTCTATGGGGGATGGATGGAGTTGGATGCCATGCAACTGGGAGTGGGTGGATACCTCGTTGTTTTTTGGTCCTTCCTACCCTGTCTCCCCACTCGCCCTGCAGGCCTGGTGTGTGAGCACTGGACACGGGCAGCTGAATACTGTGAAGAGTTAGTTCGTTTAGAAGATCAAATGATCAGTGCGCAGAGACAGGGGAATGTAAATGAATTATTTAGCGTTCAATAATCCATCATGATTTCTTTCTGTTCATCACATCTTAGAGGTCTGTGGCACATTTTAATGATGATAGTAATTCTGGTACATACAAGACACAACTTAAAAAACAACTTGGGTGCTTGTTTCAAAATTTGAACAAGAGTCTACAGCCATACGGTGCACTGATCTAACTGCTTAGATCAGCATGCTAATATGCTCTCAGTGATATTGCTAACATGCTGATACCTAAGCAGGTATGAAGTTTACCATGTTCACCATCTTAAGTTTAGCGTGTTAGCATGCTAGCATTTATTGATTAGCACTCAATAAAAAGCAAAGCTGAGGCTGATGAGAAAGTCATTAGTTTGGTTTAATGAAACCAAAGTATTGGCCAAATTAAAAATGTGACCTGATGCTGCTGCTAGAGAAAAAGTTACGAAATCTGTGACCAAAGTCACCAGTTTCATCCTCTTGAGACCGTGAATGTCTGTTCATGACAATCCATCTAATAGACGTTGAGATATGTTAGTCTCGACCCAAGCAGTAGACTGACTGACCTGCAAACGGATAGTGCCCTTGTCAGGCAAGTTGACTGCCACTCATAACCCCATTGTACTACTTGTTCTTATGGCCTGGTCAGCTGGTCAACATTTTACTGTCTGTGAAACCACCAGCCGACATGTGTCACTACAGAATGTGGAGGAGCAGATGGTTGTACTTTCTGATGACATGTAGGCTACATGTGAGTCAAGGTATTGTCAATTTGTTCATATTTTTCAGAACATTGTAATGAAGGTCTGTAGATGACTCATAGATCAACAATAACAGCAATCGTCATTAATGGGCTTTACAGTCATCGTTTTCCTAAGTAGAAGTCATCTCTTTATAAAATCATTCAAGCCATGTGCTTATAATTATCAGTGAGGCATTGATGGCTAAATCGAGTGCAGCATGATTGAATATGATCTGAAGATTGCCTTCCCTCTGTCCAAAATAATTTTATACTGGAAAACCGGTCTTCTGATTGGCTCCGTATTTATAGATGTGAATGAAGAAGAGATGTAGATGAAAAATAAATTGACTTTTTTCAGTCTTCCCTGGTCAGGCATGATGTTCCAGATCTCCACAGGACTTGAGTCGAAACTGTAGACCAGCCAAGACTCTCCTGTCTGAGGATCTCAGGCTGTGTTCTGTTTCATAATACATAAGACAATCTGAGTTACTGCCAGGCCAGATGGTAGAGGAAGAAAAATTAGAATGAAACAAAACATTTTATTTTTACATTCTCTTCTTGTTTAGATTTAGATTTTTTTTTCTTCACATTTAAGATGAAAATGTATATACTGTTTTTCACAGTGGATTTTCTATTTTAACAATTTTTTAAATTGCTGACAATATGGTAAAAACAGTAGAAGACATAGCATCACATTAATGTTGTAATGCCAAATATCTATTTTTCACGATTATTATTTTTGGGTAGATGAATCCTTTTAGTGCTGCTTGGTGTAACTATGCTGTTCATAGTCTCACAACATGATAAATTATGAATGGAAATCCACGCAAGGCAGTATCAGCTTAGTAATGGCTAAGTTTAAAAAATGTTATAGCTGAGCTGGTTTCTCACAGCGCAGCAAAAGACTGTGTATGGGTTGCAGGATTATTGGGTCTTTGACGGGGAAAAGCACAGTGTGTTATAGCTGATGAAACATTCATGGTTACAGCAACCTGACAAAAAGTGTGTGTGGTTTCACCAGGATTATTAAATCACTGGTGGCAAGGCTATGCTGTTCTGATATGAATATCAAGAGTGGCATCTACTTTGCATCAGCACCTTGGAAAATGGTTTGGAAGAAAGTGCTGATCTGAGTCCACAGGGACTCTGCAATGGCCAGTGGTAAGGGTTTGTGACGATTGCGTGGTGGCTACAGCAGAGCTTTAAGGCGACCTCCATTATACCTAAGTAAGGTTTAGCCCGAGGCATCAAAATACAAATGGAGGCCTAATGAAAGATAAATTAGGGTGAAACCAATTGTGCATTCATTGATCTCTGATTCTCATTAACCCATTTTAGAAATGTCCTTCTTGGAAGATGGCGAGGGAATTGTTGCCCTGGAATTCAAGTGAAGCGCCATGTAGTGTTTCAACGTCATTAATATCTACAAATAGGGCACGTAGCAGGTTTTTAAAATAATAAGGTGAATGAAACAGTTGCTGTATTTCTGTTTAAATATGTTGTACAAATTAAGTCAACAAAGTCAGACTCATTTTACTTAGCGGTCATCCCTCATGTGTTCAATATAGTAAAAATTACTTTCAGCGCTGCGTTTGATTTTATTATTGTCATTCCTTTAATAATCTGTCCACTTTGTTAAGATCACTTGATTAATCATTTAGTCCATACAATGTCAGAAGATAGTGAAAAATGCCCAGTAGCCTACAGTTTTGAAGTGAGGTCTTCACCCAAAGATATTCAATATATAATCATTATAAAATCAATATATAATCATATAAAGATACCAAAGAAAGGAAAAGCAGCACATCCACACATTAGATGACATGGAAACAGCTTAATATTTGGCATTTGTCTTCAATAAATCACTTAATGAGTCACAGACATATTATTTTCTGTCAATTTACAACTTGTTGCAGGACAAATTGCTTGATAATGATATAAAACACTGGTGTAGAGCCTTGTTGTTGCTGATCTCAGTACAAGGGAGATGACCCTCTTCCCTATGTACCCATCCCCTCTTAAGCTCTGAGTGCTGTATCCATAATGATCCCTGTTGGATCAATCCATCAATGACTTGTGGTCACTGCCTGCTTTTCTTCAGTTATGTTTCCACAAGCAAGAACTAAATTCTTAACAAGGTGCATAGGTCATATGTTCTGCTGTAATGAGTCATACACCTGTTAATGAAAGTCACGTAACAATGTTAATCTGGGCAGCTGCTCAAGCTGAGCGCTCACTTCAAGTATCCAAGGAGAATGCATGTCTGTGTTTCTAAAAATGGATGGAAAATGTGTAGGGTGTGTTCTGGGAGTTGTGTGTGCACACATCTGAATATGCACAGATGCAGATTTGTATTGACTAACTTCTCAGGCCCTGAGGAGGATACACAGGTTTCTAAATTGGTCTTCACCACCCCCATATGAAATTCTGCACGGGAGAGATCCTGCTGGGTGGATGACTTACGATGATCAAGCAGATGACTTATCTTGAGTCGATGCTCTCCCTCTGGTGTTTCCGTTTGTCAGCTCACACATGATCTGTTACAAGTCATGCCTGGTGTGTTCGTACACACCATTGTGTGGTTGCTTGCACAGTTCCTGGGGACCACTTTGCAGAGCGACACGTCACTCTGTTGGCTTCATGACATTTTGAAAGAAAAAAAAACAAAAAACATGGATATCTGCTGCTCTCCAGAGAGGAACCCACCACCTGACTGAATCATCTCACATGGGAGGAAAACAGGATGAATGTTCCACAGATGACGCAGATTAGTTGCATTTATAATCTCAGCAGCGCAGAGGATGACAGTCTGAGGGTCACAGTGGTGTCATAACTGCAGTATAACAAGGATCAATATGACATTTTTCGCAAGACAGTCCCTTATAATTGGCCTTAGGTTCATATTTGAATATGTACACTTAAAGCCCTTTGAGATGTAAACCCTCTCTGGCAGTACAGTAGATGAAACCAAGCAGTACTTCTCTATGTCTCAGGCTTCAAAGCCTATGCTTACAGTTCTTTATGAGAAAAGAGTGGATGTGATTATTGAGACAATCTCCTGAATGCTAATTGGATTGTCACCTCAGCAAAGAGTCCACTTGTGTGATGCAGAAACATCTTTCCCCAGCACCAGAGAGCTCTGACTTGTCTGAATCAGTGATTACCCAGCCCGAGTCTGAATGCCCCCTCCCATCTGTATCTCTCCATGCACCTCTCCAGGACAATCGTGTTAGACAAAAGTGGGATAATTAATTTTGGCAAGTGAAGGAGGGCTAAGCTTGAGAGCCTCGGTGTACACAATATATACTATACAGTCGGAGTAATGTCTGAGCCGACAGATTGCTGCTGAAAAGTGGGAACAAAGACAAAAGCTCCCTGAAGACTGTGTTTTGCTCCTGTTGGCTGGATGCAGCAGCAGCATCAGAGGGAAAGCCCACACCCAGAGTGGCTATTGATAGCACAGCGAATTTGTTGTTATTCTGTGAATCCTGCAGGCAGTGCAGCAACAGATTAGAGCCCAAAAGGTATGTACCCTAACGTTACGCAGCATAATACGAGCAGCTGAAAGGGGGAGACAGTGTCGCACCCCTCCCCTCCACTCCCTCTTTCACTTTCTCCAAGGTTCTATAGTGCGAGGTTTTACTGCTGTGAAAAGCTGAGGACAAGTGAAACTTATTGATTTTCCTTTTAGTATTATCATTATGCATTCCTTACTGTATCTCTCTCAATCTCTCCGACACTGTGCCGGCACTTTCCTCATCCTGCACCATCACAGTTCTCCATATTTGAGGCTCCAGAGAAGCTTTTTGTTCCTCTTGTTGCTCCTTTTCGGAGTCTGCTGGTCTTCTCTGACTGCTGGTACTTCCCCTCAGGACATAAACTGCCGTATTCCCCCAGCGTCTGGCTGGAGTGTCCCTCCATGTATTGTCTGGCAGATACTTGGAGCAGCTCTAAGTCAGCTGCACAGTGGCACACACACACACACACACACACACACACACACACACACACACACAGACTCAGCAGACTTGCCCGTAGGCACTCGCCTCAGTGATTTCTGTTGACATCTTTGTATCATCTTTTCCATGTCACTCTGAGGTTAGATTACATTGTTGATGCATCATATGGACAGGGCTTTGGTAGCAGCTGACAGCTCACTGTTTCCCTCTGTCATCATTAACACTTGGATGTGTTGTCGGCCTGTTTTTCGCACTATGTACACAAACGACTACAAGAGCTCATCTCTTGTCATCATGTACTTTAAACACTCCGATGACACACGCCTTTCTTCGACTCCTCCTCAGCGACAGTGACTGCAAACAATCCAGTTTCGGTGTCACCGCATGGAGTGACGATAACTTCCTGCGGATCTTAAAAACCATTCATCAGCCTCCCCATCACACCCGACCACACTCTCAGTCCACCCAGCATCCCTGGAGAAGGAGTATATATTGTTGAGAACTGTAAATACACAGAGATCGCTTCGGATAAAAACCTCAGCTTCTACCAACACACTGTGAACAATCAGAAATGCTGGAGACAAAGACTCTTAGTCATCCCTGTCAGTAGAAGCTCTCCCCCTCCTCCTCCTCCTATATATAATAATTAACCTCCTCCTCCTGCTGCTATATGGAACCATCTGCTTCTTTGAAATGTGTAGACTCACAGTTTCCTCACAGTTTCACTTACAGCTGCTAAAATAATTGGCTTTACCACCCCCAATTTGTGCAACCTTATCTCCTCAGGCCTTTTGTAGAAAGCACACATGAATTGAAATGACCCCGAGCACCTTCATTCACTGTGGTCACAAATGTGCAGGAGGTCTCGCTTTGTCATCAGCTTTTTTTTTTCACCCCATTGCCTTACGCACACAAAGCAACTCTATCCATGTTAGAACCACTGTATGTCGCCATAGTTTAGGCTCATATTTTACAGATCCATTATCTTGGTGTGTCACGTCTTGGCAATGTTTTCTCTGTGTCCATTTACTAGTTAAATATGTCTGTGGAGAGAATTTGATAAAACAGGCTTGGCAAGAGGAGATGGCACTGATTGGGCTGTAAAACTGGCACTAGGAAATGTGTTTACATTTCCACTGGTAGCTGATATTTTGTTGCTATTTCAGTTGTGGTATGTAAATTCATAGGAAGCAAGAAGGGAAGGGGAAAAAGTGATTATTACTTTTCTGGAAACTGTAATAGATTTTTCTTTATTTGCAGTAGTTGTTTGGCTCATGGTGGCCACCAATGGGAGGTCATCATTAGATACCTTTCATTTAGCTTTACATCAATGAGACAATTAAAGGAAGTGTATCTGGTGACTTGCCAATTTAAGGCCAGCACTGTCCGTGGAGGCCGTTAAAACAGTGCTGCATAAGCATGAGACAAGGACGGAGGATAGCTGTGAGTGTCGACTCAAAACACATAAGTCATTCCTACCCAAATTAAGAACTCTAAATACAGAGTTGGCATCTTTTTGTGACATCAGTTAAAGTTTGTTTTACTGTTTCATGCTGAATAAATCTCTGTCTTTTTCTTTCTGTCCACCTGCAGACTGCGATAGCGCAGCATGACGGACACGGTGATGAGCAGCAGCTCGGATCGCTGGATGTCCAACGACAGGCAGAGGAAAATGCACGCTAGGTAAAGCGTGAACTTTTTTTTGTTTGTTGTGTTAACCGTTTGTGATGGACACATCGATGCTAAACTGTGCCTTCCTCTCTTTCTCTTTCTCCTGCATCTCTCTGATGTGTGATCTGTGACACAGTGAAAAAGAGCAGTAAGTAGATCAACTCCCACTCCACCACCTCTTATCCTCATTGTGTGTCTCTGCTCTGTAACTGTTCAGAGAGCAGTGTGATGTGTTGACGCTGTAAATGCATGTTCATTCATTCGCTGTGCTCGCTCTGCTTGTTCAAACACAGATTGTGAAGTGCTTATGCAAATGTGCAATTGGATATCATTCATATCATCAATCACAGAGGTAGTGTAATCTCAACTGGAGAATATGTTGACTGACAGGGGCAACTGGACCATGCAGCCTGGCTCTGGTTCTGGTCCAGACCTGACAGATGAAGAGAAAGAGATTATAAACAATGTGATTGCCCGTGCTGAGAAAATGGAGGCCATGGAGCAGGAGAGAATTGGGTAAGAGACTGTAAAACATGCAGTGGTTTCCCACAATATGTGTATATGAAAACAGAATCGCCTGTTTAGACTGATGACACACACACATTTGGACCTGAGATAATTAACGGTCACATTTTAAGGAAGATTTCATCCTGTGCTGCTTGCAGGCGCTTGATAAACCGCCTGGACGACATGAAGAAGACTGTGTGTGGGGATGGAGTGTCCCGCTGTTTGGTGTGTGGGGAGCAGCTGGGCTCACCTGGGGTCAGCTCAGTGGTGTGTGAGGACTGCAAAAAGGTAGGTAATGAATCAGCCAATTATAACAAGGGAAACGCAAATACACTCCTCTGCTGCAATTCACACAGAACACAATAGGTCAAATCTTTATTTTCTCCTGTCGTGCAGAGCATGTGTACCAAGTGTGGTACACAGTGTAGCAGTCGGCCACGCGCCGTGTGGCTTTGCAAGATCTGCAGAGAACAGCGAGAGGTGAGTGATTTACACCAGTGAACAAATAAAAAAATTCAATTGTTGGAAAATCCAGTAACACTTTCTTTTTCTTCTGTTTTGTCAGGTGTGGAAGAGGTCTGGTGCCTGGTTCTTCAAAGGTTTTCCTAAGCATTTCCTGCCATCACCCATGCCGTTATCTAAATCGAGCAAGACGGGTGCCCGGGAAGCAGCAGAGCCCCAGGGGCCTCCAGCCTCTGAGCCCAGGGAGGCGGCAACCCAACCACAACCAGCAGGTAGACACAGCTGAGATCTGCCCCTTCAGAGTTACTGTGCGTCTTTTTCAGTTTTTCACATGAGGCGACAGGCAGGTGCTCATCACCATTTTTGATTAACCTGTTTAGACTGTCGTCACAGACAATAAGTTTACAGCATGTCTCACATAGGTCACAGTCAGAGTCAGGTTGCTGCATCTGGGCAACTAGATTCAGGCAAGTTTTTAATATCTAGAAATCTCTAAATGGGGATCTGCTAAACTACCAGAACTGCATCTGAGACTTCAGTTTCTCAGCAGTGCTGCCTGTTGTGATTTAAAATTGAACTGAAATTATAATTCACCTCACTTTTTGTGTGAGGAAATAAACTAAATACTACAGCTACTGTGCATATTTTTCAAAACAGGATACTTTTCAGCAAGGGATAAAACCAGATTAGGACATATTATGGAAATAGCATCTAAGCTGCAAGCCTCTGGGTGGGCGTTTCCCCTCTGGCAGACTAACATCTGACGAGAGGAGAACGTTATACTGTATAAACTACAAACATTAATACAAGGAGCATTTTTTCCCACTTTTTCACCTTTGTCAAGTCCACATGGTTTTGGCTGTTAGTGATTTAAGCATTCAGCATTTTGGAAGTCCCATCATGCTGTTAAGGTTGTATACAATTTATAATATTGTATCTGCATTTCTTCATATAATCACAATTTTGGCCATAAAAGTATTCACATCAAAACAAACACCAGGGATATATATGTATATATATATATATATATATATATATATATTTCAGTCTGACTATTTTTCAAAGGGCCTCCTCTTCACACTCATTAGATCAGCATCTGTACACTTCTTAGTCTTTTGGCAATCCCGCCTCTCATTGCTCTTTTCCCAAGCATCAAACCTTTTATCAGCTTCCCAAATTTGGCAGTACCGCCCACTGGCGCAGTGGAGGGGGGTGAAGACCTCAATTAAGCTGTCGGAAGGTGCATGCTGTGACATGGGATGAGCCTCCAGGTGGTGCTGGCATGATGGGTCACATTGTATCATTTCGCACTTTCAGCGTGATTACCTGTGCAATGTGATTTGAAACATAGGGGTATTATGACGTACAGGCACTATATAGCTGCTACATGTACAGTAGTCGGCCACCACAGCTTGTTGTAATGTATGTAGGTCAATGGCTTCGCAACGAAAAAGCTGCAACATCAAAAGTATGCAGAGGGACTAGGGAGTATTACAGATTCCACTGCAGTAGGAGCCTGAAGTGGTGTGATTATGCGTGTCTCCCTTATGTATAGCGTATGTCTGCATGTTTACTGTACGACGCTATTCATACTTATTTTTAGGACCAGAGCCACTGGGCCGTGCTGGTTACCCACCTGTGGCCCCTAAACCATCAGCTGTGTGCATGGCCACTGGGGGGGCTGGCCCTCAAGAGGCGGGTCAGGGCAGCCCAGTGGTGATGAAGAAGATGGTTCCTGTCCAGAGCTCCAGACCGCAGCCTGCCGCCACCATGGCCCAGCAGGGTGAGAGACAGCTAGGACACAATCCTTATAAAGAGTCCCACGCATTAACCAAATATTACATCCCCAGTGGTGCCATTATTTTGTGCAGTCAGTCTCACATGATCCAATGTGGTTGTAGGTCCAGATGGAGGTGCGTACTCCTCTGGTGCAGTTCCTCCAGAGCAGAGAGCGCCTCCTGCAGTGAGAGAGGACAGGAGGCAGCCCACTGCCCACGGTGCTGTTCCCGTCCGACAGCAACCTCCCCCAGCCGAGGAGGAGGAGGAGGCCAACGACTATGACTCTGATGAAGCCAGTGAGTACACCATCTGCTCACTCTTCTCACAGAGTAGCGTGGCTGATGTGTCAGTTTCATTTCACCTCATGTTCGGTTTGACATTGATGATTTCTTTCTGCTCGTTTCAGGTAAATACAACCAGATGGGGTGTTTTTATTTTTGTTAATAAAGCAAGACATATTGCCATATAGCATAGAGTATTGGGCATTGATGTCCTTAATTTGGCTGCATTTCTGTTCCCGGTAGGGATTCCAAGTCATTCTGTGTTGATACTTGACTTCTGTCTGGAAACAATTTGTATCTATAAATCGTTCAATAGTCACAGCAAACAGCAAGAATTGTTCTGGCAGCATCTATTGAGCTGGATAGAAAATGACAAATGATAAGCACCATATGTTATCGAAGCATGAAAATCAATGTCCAAGGAACTAAAGCAGAGGAAGATGTGTATCAGGACATGATTCACTAAATCAATAGTGATGTATAAGCTATGCAATCGTACTTTTTAAAAAGAAATATCCCATATCCCATTTTAATGGTGAGAATGGTGCCATGTCATTCATGTTCTGCGCCTGCAGCGTCAATCGGCCTTTATTCTTTCTCTGGGGGATTGGGTGTTAATTTATTTTATTGAGGTCTGGGAATATGGAGCTGTACAAATAATTTGAGATGCACCGGGGCTAACAGGATATAGAGTCCCCTTGCGTTTGATCCAGTCCCCTGTGCTGGGAGTGAAAATGGCAGAAATTGCTATGGTTTTCATGTGGCTGCTGGAGCTGAGATGGTGGGAACAATTAAGGCCTGTGGTGCTGACTGGTTTCAGTAGCTCAGATGGTTATATCCTCTTCAGTTTTGTGGTGAATCTCAGGCCAGAAAAGTTTAACAGTTATATAAGAAAAAATTAACAAATGTCATTTGATTATTTTGTCCCCCAACAGCTATGCTTGGCAATGAAACTCCTCCAAAGAAACTGTGTGGGCAGCACTTCAGTATATTTTTTTTCTTACCCAGATCCTTATTTTCTGAAGGCCTTCCTTTGAGATTTGGGTGTTTATTTGATTTCTTTTATACCTCATGCCCCCGATTTGTAATGCGATTTTTTCAGATGTTTAGTTAAGGTAAGGTGAAGACTTACTCGGAGACTTTATTGTCTGTCATTCCTGTCCACTCTGGGCTGGTACTTATTTTCACTTCTATTCACAAGTTGAGAGTTTTTTGATTACAAGAGCATCTTTCCCTTTGTATCCCTTGTGTCCCTTTTTATTTACACTTTTAATTATTCAAGAGCGGACCTGCTGTCTGCTCTCTGTGGTCTAATGTGATGACTGGTCTGGGTCTCTTTCAGCCACTCTGGGCTCTCTAGAGTTCAGTCTGCTCTATGAACAGGAAAGCAACAGCCTCCACTGTAGCATCCTCAAAGCAAAGGTACCACTACTCTCCTCATTCTCTCACACAAAGGGACAATTGCAATCAAGTGGTTTATGTTAAAAAGCTCCTGAATGGCACTTTAGCTTAATTGGTGTGTGCTGTGCGCGACGATGTGATGGACACTGTGCTCTGTTTCTCCTCAGGGACTGAAACCCATGGACTCAAATGGACTGGCAGATCCTTATGTCAAGCTTCATCTGCTGCCAGGGGCTAGTAAGGTAAAAGACACACCTTTCTTACATTAAGCTTTTACTACTTTTAAAAGATTTGTTACCTTAATATCCTGCTAAGCCAAAAAGGAAGGGTGGTGATTTTAGACCCCACTGGGCGGTGAGAGATCGTTCTGGCAGCTCAAGCCTGACACCTTGTGGTTTGACTGAATAAAAGTCATAAAATTGACATAGGGATGATGTCTAAAAATAAAGTAAATAAAGTAAAAGTTGTAGTGAAGGTGCATTATTTGTGGGGTGTGATCATAGTGGAGAATGGGGCAGGCCTCAGCTGCAAAAGCTCCGTTGATGGGAAGCAGCAACACGTAGATACTCACCGTGATTAAATAACAGAAACCACAGATATTGTGACGTCTTGTGTAGTGGTAACCCGCCATGAGATATTTCCATTTCCTTGTCCTGATCTATCCTACACCAAACAGTCTAACAAGTTGCGCACAAAGACCTTGAGAAATACCCGCAACCCTGCGTGGAGTGAGACGCTCACCTACCACGGCCTGACAGATGAGGACATGCAGCGTAAGACCCTCAGGTGGATAATGTTCATGTTTGACACTTAATATTACTTTAGTTGGCTTGTTTAAGGGTGTAACAGGTTAAGAATCTCTTTCGATTTCCACAGGCTCTCTGTCTGTGATGAAGATAAGTTCGGGCATAATGAGTTTATTGGTGAAACCCGAGTGGCGCTGAAGAAACTGAAGATGAACCAGAAGAAAAACTTTAACGTGTGTCTCGAGAGAGTTGTCCCAGTGAGTGAAACTGAATTACAGTCAAACAACGCTTTGTTCTCCTTGTCTGAATCGCTTATTGACCGGGTGTAATCTTGTTCCCCCTTCACAGACGAAGAGAACTGCAACAGCTGGGGCAGCCAGAGGCATCTCTCTCTACGAAGATGAGGTAATGCCTTTTTATTTCCGAGCCTGTTTAAACATGGCAGATTCCACCAAAGTAGACACAAAGCTTATCAAGAATAGTAATGAACTTTACTTTTTTTGCTCTCTTAGTCAGCGAAAGATGGCGGAGACATAGAGGAGCGTGGTCGGATTCTGATCTCCCTCATGTACAACACCCAGCAGAACCGCCTAATTGTGGGCGTTGTGCGCTGCGTTCACCTGGCTGCCATGGATGCTAATGGCTACTCTGACCCATATGTCAAAATGTAGGTAAAGCAGGACGAGATGTACATTCAGCTTGTCAGTGTATGGCTCTTGAAATGGCATAAATTAACCTTTATATATATATATATGTGTGTATATATAATTTACAGATGTCTGAAACCTGACATGGGGAAGAAGGGCAAGTGCAAAACACAAATCAAAAAGAGGACTTTAAACCCAGAGTTTAATGAGGTTTGTAAGAGAGTTCAAGGTGGAAGTTAGCTGCAGTTAATGAAAATGAGCTTATTATCCAGTCTCAGTCTCCAGTGTTTGTAATTTTTGCAACTCAGGTTTGGAAAAATGTTGGAATTGATGAGTTAATGTCTCAATTCAAATTCCAGGAATTCAGCTATGACATCAAACACAGTGAATTGGCCAAGAAGACTTTAGATATCTCTGTGTGGGACTACGATATCGGGAAGTCCAACGACTACATCGGTAAATATTCGATCACCGTCACTGCTCTGATGCAATAAAAAATGAAATTCTCACCTGCTCCCCACCTGCCTCTCACACCTCACTTTCTTCCTGACAGGCGGGTGTCAGCTGGGTATCACTGCCAAAGGAGAGAGGCTGAAGCACTGGTACGAGTGTTTGAAGAACAAGGACAAGAAGATTGAGCGCTGGCATACCTTGATGAATGAGAATCACGTCGCTAGTGATTAACCACTTGTCCACCCCAGTGCAGCATGAGCTACCCTCCCTACTTGGTTTGCATCCACCTCTGAGAGCACTTGTTTTCCCCCCTCATTCTGTTGTGTTTATCTATTCTCTCACGACTTGACCATCACACAGGCACTGCTCGCATTGATCCTTCTCCCTGATGTAGTATATACTCTTCTTTCCTGTCTTCTTATTAACAATTTCTCTGCCTGTGCTGATACTTAATCCGCCTCTGGGACAAATCATGGCATAAATGAATTAGAGATTTCATTAATGTAACTAAGACATCTGTCAGTGAACAGCTGCATAACGACCATCATGCCTGTCAGTGATGTTATATAGTGTGCTGAACTTGACACATTCTCCGCTAAAGGAAATAAAGTTTAAATTGCACTGGCACAGAACAAGAAAAGCAATATGTTGTGGTGGCTGAGGTCAAAACCAATTGTCAGGCTCATAAATGCCTCAGTTGAGCTCATGCCTGAAACTCATTAGACTGTCAGGTTATTATTTTTGAATGTTCATGTGATTACAACATGCTTAGTTTAACACTTGAACTGTATAAGCATGCCGAGCCACTGACATAAGAAAACACGCAGCTGCACCTTAAAATATTTCAACTGTGCCCACTGGCCTGCACATAGTGTATATTTCCATGAAGAAATGTTTACATACTGATACATTGCTCAGGTTAGGATAGACATCTGATAAACAGATGATTCATAAGTCAGTGGACCATGAGCTAAATGAACCTTTCATCAGTTGCTGTTAATTTGTTATTTAAAATTATAGCACACTAGTTAAACATTAGGAGTTTTTAAGTATGGTTATTCAAGCTGTGAATTTTGCGTTTGCGGGAAGTATTAATTGCGTGATTAGAGGAACTGAAAAGTGAATGACAATGTTTATTTTTCATATTTATTTCTTAGTTGTGGTTAGACTTGGCAGGAAAAAGGATTCTCCTCCTGCTACCTGTTCTCTTCTGAAGCTCGCGGTTCACTCTGACACCTCAGAGGTTTTCTACTGCAGTGTTTACACTGAATGCACACAGAAACGTTTCTTACAGGTTTCCTTAACAAATTTGGCTGCTTCACAATGAGAGAAGGTGGAAGAGGTTATGTCATAAGTATGTGCAGCTTTACCTGCATGCACTGTGCTCGTGACTCTAGTGTGCCTGGGGCAGTCTTGGCCCGCTTTTACATCAATGCACCCTTTGCACAAAGCAGGGCGCTTTCCCCTCTGCCACGTCCCAGTCATTCAAGGCTTTAGTGTGTGTTTGTTCACTAATCACAGCAAACCAAGGAAAGCACACCTTACAAAGTGGAATGACCTCAATTTATACAGCTGTTTGTAAGTTATTCCAATGTCAAAACAAAGATGAAAACAAAAAAAGCTATGCATGAAATGTCTTGTGGTTCAAGATATATATACTTTGTAAGAAATTAATGCTATTGTAATTTCATTAATGTTTACACTTCTTCCCCATAACATTCCTGTTGATACTTTAAACACAAGAGGCCATATGCTGCATGACTATGATGACTGTCGGTGTAATCTGAATAAGCTGGTCTGATAGCATCCACAGGATAAACTTATAATAAACTGAGCACATAAAAAAAGTGTCCAACTCTATCAGTAGCAGACATTGAGATTATTCTCATTCTTTGAATGAAACCTTCTGTACATTCACATTCAAATCTCTCCAGTGTCCTGTTTCCTCTGTACAGCCACTCTGCCCCCCTGTGGCAGGGATTGAAACAACCACCATTACAGCATTACAGGCTGTCCTATGTTGTGCTACTTCAGCTACAGTGATCATCAGATGATGATCAACATGAATTATAACCAATATAGATATATATTATTTTTTAAAAAACACAAGCTTCTCTCTGAGCTAAACCTATAGCCGTCTTCTACTTGATTCTGCCTCTTTCAGTGGAATGTTTCTTGGTTTATCTCCGTATTTGTAAATAGATAGTGCATGCACTGGAATTATGTATGTTTGCAAATAACTTTGCATGTAAAGATTTTGCAAAGAGTTTACACAGATCAATAAAATCTAATGAAAAATGACATGTCCCCTGTGTGTAATCAGTGAAGATGGAAGCAGAAGAAAAGGGAGCAGCATATCCTGGGGAGCATTTGGCTAGTAAATTAGACTGTGGCAATTAAATGAACAAAAAGAGCACATCTTTTTTAAATCATATTTATAGCCACAATAATTCAATCCATACAACTAGGCTATACATTTGTCTTTTTATTCAGCACCAGCTGTAAACTCCTGCAGGTTAGGACTGCTCTGCACCTTTCCGCCAAAATCTTAGTGGCAATACAAATAATTTCTTTAGGTTATATAGTGATTCAGTTCTAAGTAAAAGCCGAAACTGTCTGGGAACACAAATGCACACTAACTAAAACAGTGAGGTGTGTCATATTCCCGCAGCGGACCAATAAGAAGGCCCTCTCAATAAACAGTCCCGGAGACATACATGACTCTCAAACAGAGACAGACAGACGGCTTAAAACCGGCAGGTGCAGAGCTACACTGATGCTGCAGTAAATGCGGAATAATTCCTCCTTTCAGACATTGATAAAACCCTTCAAACAGGATTGGCTATACACCAATTTCACATTGAAATGCAAAGCAGAGTCCTACAACAAGTTATTTTCTCCTTATCATGGCTCATTTTATCAAAAGCACAAGATGTGATCGGATCTGGTCTCTCCTGTCTCAGATACAGTCCTGCAGATGCTCACGGACAGACGCGCATCACTTTTCTGCGGGAGGACGCAGCCGGTGCGCGCTCCCTCTACCTCACCCTGTGGTCCGAAGACATGCGCCTGCTAACATGCGAAGTAACCAGCAGTCCACTGGCCACTGAGCGTTACCGCACTCTCTGCGACAGAAGCGGCACCCAGAGTCAAGAAATAACCCGGAGGTTGAATATCAGTGTGTTGTCGGCTCCGGATGCTCCTTGCGCGCTCGTCTCCTCCAGTGCGCCAAAGTTTCCCAGGCGCACAAGAAGAGATGGGACAGAGGGCAAAGCTCGGCGGAAACGCGCCTGGATATTGCCAGGAACTCTGTGGTGCGGCAAGGGAAACGAAGCGGTCAGATACGAGCAGTTGGGTGAGGATGTTGATTTCATTACTTTTTGTGCCCCTACATGTCTGTTCGGTAGACAGATATTATAGGCCAGGGAAGACATGGATGGAATGGTTAATGGATAGAAACATGTGAGTCACTTCCATAGGGTAGGCTCATTATTAGCTAACACCCTGGACCTTCTGAAAGAATGGAAAATACAGGAATTTGCTGTTTGCTCCCCAAAAAAACATCATCACCTCTCAGCAAGTCCTAGACATACTCTTTATTAATATCATAGAACATCAAATTCAGTAGTGCAGTAGTATTTGTTATAAGCAAAAGCTACATTAATGATGCAGAAGTTTCAGTTAGTTTATGTGACAATGTCAACAGTGTAATCCTGTTAAATGCACTATATTACTGTTATATTTCCCAGGTGAAATTGCTTACAATGGTATTTTACAGTATTACTGCTTGGAGGAAAGAAAACAGTAGTCTTCACCATTTTTGCAATGCATTTCGGGAAAACAAAGAGCCAAGTTTAACTGGACCAAACTGGACAGCTGAGTTAGATTTTTTCACCCATCTTCATCCTGCAAATGAATAGGTGAGTGCCTTTTTACTTTATTTGTTACCTTTGGCAAAATACATCACATTTTCAATTAAGGTATGTTGTGTAGTCGAATACTATCAAACAACACAATCTATTTTACTTGTAATGTTTGATATAAAGCCTGAGCTCTTCCCCTGATTTGAACTCTTCATTTTATGTTTATGATTCTTTCGCTTAAACGAATTATATTCAGAGTGAATGCATTGGACTTGAATTAACTTTTAATTCGTTTTTGAGATTAGAGTCTGAGCTGACACATAAACACCTTTACACAAGTGGTTGAAAGGTATTTTGTCAGCTAATGTTAGCTAGCACAGATCTGTACAGCTGCTAAGCGGGAAAAAGTGGGAAAGCGTTTGTAATACCGGGAAGGTAACTTGTTTATCACCAGTTTCAGTTTCACTGTGTGACAGAGTTGAGCTGGACTCTGATTCTTATCCTCTAAATTACAGGGTGAGTTTCATCTTAACCTTTGCATCTGCTAAGTGCACTCCTGGAGAAGACACTGCTGATTTACTTTACAGGGAGCTTGTTTGCTAATGTTAGTTAGCTAGCTAAACTGACATCACTTGTCACTTAAACTATTATGAACAGAGCCGACATAAGGTGGCTGTTCAACATGGTTTAACTCTGCATTACACCACCTTATAATGTACATAACAAAAAGAACAGGGCTCATCTATGAATGGGTAATTCATTCAATTCATTTTTCCTGACACTGCATTCTTTGCAGTGTGGTAATGTCAATGTTGAAATGGGTTTTTCTTTGTCAGGTTTCAGGTGAAACATCAGGAAGCTGTATTCACCACTGGATGATCAGCACTGAGGGGCACATCATTTGTGAGGCCACCCAGCAACCCTTTGTTGACCAGACCTGCTGCTGTTTTTTCCACTTACTACTCCTTGAAACTTCAGTATCAAGAATTCATTTGAAGGTTAGATGCTTACTTCCTTCAGCTGGTATTGTGTGCTCACAGCAGGTCGCATTCAGGCTGCCTAAAACATTTGATTACTAGAGCATGTTACGGAAGCTTTTCTGACAGAAATCAAGGCTTTAAAAATACCATCACTTTCTTTTCTCCATGTTTTCGGCAAAATCACAAATTTCAGTACTGTGCGGATTTACAGGTGACAATATGTAACTCATAAAACGATGATAAAAATGTAACAGCACCTACAGATAAGGTAGTGCTGTGATTTATATTATTATTATCTTAGTGAGTACAGTTTATTTTTTCCCACAAACTCTGAACACTGATGCTTGTTTTTCAGGCAGTTTATCGAGATAAAGTTTGAGAGAGGCATCAAGGCTGGACTGGGCAAAGTCCTGTTAAAACATACGGAGAAGGTCACCCAGAAAAATGATGGCATCAGTCAACCTTCATGTCTCCAGTCTACTAAAGAAATTAAGGACTTTGGGACTTTACATAGTGAACACAGCCATTTACACAAACACGCACTCAAACACTACACACGCAGTCTCTTTGCCAAACTGTTGTTTCAGGTACTCAGTAAGTCATTCTTGATCACTCATTCAGTCGTTCAGTCAGTCACACTCTCTAAGTCATCAGTGTTAATCACTGATTCACCACTCTGTGACTTGATGATATTTGATCTTTTTTTTCTTTTTTTGTTTATTTGTATTTAATGTTCATGCAGACTACAATTATTGTAAAAATATTTTGTATTAAAATGATGAAATTTTTGTTTATTTGCCCTAAATGTTCCTTATGTTATGTTTTGTTTTTTGCCAAAGAAAGCTTTTCAAAACTTTTTCACAAGCTTAATAAAGAGAAACATTATTTGAAAAGACACTTTGAAGCTGTATTATTTGTCTTAAAATTTTAAGTTACAATTTCAAAAGCTACATTTATTCAAGGTATTCAATGTATATGAGTGCCAAGGAGTGATTCATTGAATCATAAAGTTTATGAAAGAAAATATCACAGTACTTCTTTTTGCTAGAAGTTAATTAATCAATACCTTAGTAGTACAAATCTGCCTGTGAAAAAAGTGCTAATAAACAGTAATAAACTGTTAATCCTTCAGCAGTATTTTACCGAAAAAGTAGAAAATAACACATTTTTGTTGTGTTTAAAAAAAACAGCAAACTAAATTTAAGCAAGAGAACGACACTGTTTACAGTAACATCATGGCAACCCTGCTTCCAGGTCTTAACCATTATTTAATCGAGAAATCTTTAACAGTGTGAACTCCCCATAAGAATATTATGACTGGCATTTTAAGAAATAAAACACCACGAGGTGACCCATTTGCACAGATATTTTAGAGTGATTCAATATACAAAGAATAATTTTATTGAATTTAATTAAGCTGAACTGAACTGTTTTGTTGTAATGTTGATGTTGAAAGCATGCCACAAAGTGTGTATTTAATTAAAATGCAGCATTTTTGGGACACTTTCACAGGTGCAGTTATTGTACAGAATTCAAGAGAAATGAGAATGGAGGTTGATTTACATCACAAGAAAAATAATTAGAAAGTCTGCAGAGTAATTATATGGCAGTTGCGTCAAACAAAAATGTGCCTCAGTAGGTTTTATTTTAATTGAAGGTCTTGATTTTACAACCCATACATCTTTCATTTTCAAATAGGCTAACTGTCTTTGAAGCATTTTGGTTTTAAATCAGCTAAAAAATCTATCTCTGCTTGCAGCTTTCTTTGATACCAAAAATCCTTTGATATTTGACTGAATTCACGTCTTGCTCTCGTGCATAGGAATGTTTGAAGATGCAGATAGATGCTGTCGTGAGCACGACCACTGCTTGCATATCATCCCTGCTTTCACAGTGAATTATGGAGTCTTCAACCCCAACCTCTACACCGTCTCACACTGTGACTGTGACCAAAGGTGAGCGTCATAATGCCCACCCCTGGCATCTAATACTGAATCAGGATGTTTAAGTTTTTGTTGCCTCAAGGGAAACTCCTGCAACTTGTAAATCGCATCCCCCCCTGACCTATCCCCATAACGCTCTGGCTGTCATGGTCGGTCAAGTGAGGAAAGACCTGCTCGAAGGCTGAATTTGTAGGTGTTGTAGTAGTTGGTGCATTTTATACCTTGCACTTCTTACTAATAAAAGTGTGGTTCTCCTTTGAGTATTTTGTCACTATAAAGCTATTTAAGAAGGAGAACCTGGGGCCATATAATATTACCATTCATTCAGGATTAATAAATATATCACTGCAATCAGCCCTTCAGGTAAACTATTTATGTCAAGACTGAACACGGTGCTTGCTGTTTTTGTGATAGCATTCCATTCCTCCTTCACAATCTATTATTTAAACCTGCAGAGACGTTTGTTTTCTTCTCACTTTACATCTAGTGCTGACAGTTGCATGTGTATTACATTTTCCCTCTAACTCTTAGTGCTCATCCACAAGTAGCTGACACACATTTTATTATTTTGCAGATGCTTTTATCCAAAGCAACTTACAAGTGAGGGCCATCACTAAAGCTTCATTTTCACTGGACTCTTTGACCTTTGCTTTTTCTTTTTCCGCCTTTCTCAAGGTTTCGACGGTGTCTTCAGGATGTGAATGATACCGTTTCCTCTATGGTGGGCTATAGCTTTTTCAACATCCTGCGGGTTCCCTGCTTCGAGCTCAAAACTCAGAGGCGATGCACCCAGATTTACTGGTGGGGGATGTAAGAGAAACACACTGCATTCACTTTAACTGCATATTGTTAGACACAATTGTGAGTGTTCAATTGAAAATGACGGCATGGTCACATGCGGAGTAGGAGCAGCAGATGAACATCTGCAGCTTGTAGTAACATGTCTGATTAACTGCCAAACCTCATAAAATCATGAAGGTGTGCTGTGCCAGTCTTCTGCTCTGTTTTCATTACATAATCTATCAGGTTACTAACAAACAAGAATTATTAACCTTTTTTGAGCATTAATGGCATTAAATTGAAAACTATACTATAATGATTATAATTTTATGATTATAATTTAAGATTTGTGTGTCTATCTTCAAAGGAAAACAACAAAAATTACAAGTGTTTGAAATTACAGGTCAAATCCCAAACAAGTGTACTTCTTCTTAATCAAATAAATATGCAAATTCGGTTTGTATAAGTTGAAAATACAACAGATGCATTTGAAAAAGGTTTTTTTTTCTGTGGCTTGGTTTTAACATCCATGTTTACTCTCTACAGGTGCAAAGTAGCCAAACAGGCTCCATATGCCGTCTTCAAAAATCCCCTCCCATACAACACCTCTGATGTTGCAAACAAATACTTGAACAACACTAGAAGCAACAAGTTAACAAGCGAGGTAACAAAAAGCCATGTGATCGGCCCATGCAGAAAGTCACAAAAAAGTGAACATAGATGTGGCTCCAGAGACCCGCCCAGACAAGACACTTTCTACCGCAGAGGGACAAAGGGGAAAGGATGTAAAACGCACTGTAAACTGTCTACAGTCGCACCCCCCCAAATGCCCTCATTATCACAGGCACACACCACTACTCCTTCAATGATAACAGGTCTTTTAAATCCTTCTAAAAGTAAGGCATCGATGTCAAATAAAAACATTTTTGGAAAAGAGAAGCGCACCAGAGAGCGGCTGTTGGCTTACCCTACACAGAGAAGCCAAGTTCCACCACAGGTGACTATAAACTCTTATCCACAACCATCATCTACAACACAAAGCATGCCACCTTTAACACAGAGCCAAAATCACTCCACAGCCATCTCAACAGCGACCAAAACCAGAAAAAGTCACAGAAAAGCTCCAAAGCAAAGTTGTTGTGGATCTAGGATGCCTGTGAGGGAGTTTCCGCCTCGTTGTAAAAGTGGTCTGGAACAAGCAACAAGATCTCACTTGACAATTGTTAGAGCTGCAACAACTACAAATGGACTGCTAGTCAAAGTGACAACGGAAACATCCGGACAAGACACTTTGAAGAGACTCTGGAATACAGCTACATTTGCAACACCCATCACAACAAAACTAAAGACAGCAGCCTCTCTTCATGAGGATGGCAAGCCACAAAAGGAAATTAACTCCCGTCTACTAGAAAATAAGACAGGCCAGGAGCCCATGGGTAGTACCATAGCCCAAAGTACGAAGGAAGAAAGAATCTTAAAACAAAGTAATGCATTGCGTAATATGACAGGTGAGTGCATGCAGTGCCCCATCACTTCTCCTGGGGCCTTTTGCAGCATAACAGGCTCCTGCTCACAGCACCAGGCATATTATGAGTAATTATAATGATACCAGAGATCTTCAATATAACTTATTTAAACTGAATGTTGACCACCCATTAAGCACTCAGTGCCAGTAAAATCAGTTAGAGTCATCTGTCACACTGGCTGGTAACATTATAAGATGATAACTCTCGAATCTGTCAAAATTAAATTTATCATTTGAATTTTGCATTTACCGTAATGACAAATTGTAAGACTTGTATTATTGAATTACCTATAATATGAATTATCACTAACACCAACCCTACATGTTTTGTAAGTGAGTTACTATGTTTTAAATTGATGATAGAAAAATTAGTAGAGTAAAATGTCACTGTTGTACCTATTTATTTATTACATTAATTATGGTGCTGTTATGTTAAGGCCCTACATGAAAATTCCAGTGTGATTATTGTATTTAAAAAGGTGGTCCAGGTATGGGTCCAGGGCAGTATGTTTTTATGGAGCCAGAGCTACCACGCCCCCTACAGGTGGGAGAGAATGCTAATTTTCACCACTGATTGATAGCTTAGGTAATTTGTATCATAACCTGCGTTTCTTTTTGCTCCTGCAGACAATCAGCTCCTGTGTGGAAGCTTCAAACATCTGGATGAATGTAAATATCAAATCCCTCCTCTACAGAAGAAATATGATCTGCAGAATATGGAGTCAAAGACCGCCTACCACTGTGGTTGCACCAGCCGGTAACATAACAGCATTTTTTCCCCGTATTTATATAGATGCAACAATGCAAGAGTCTTAAAGATGAAAAATATAATTTCTTCCTTGAATTTATAATCACTGAAATATATGTCAGGGGCATGTATTCTCCTGGATAACTGGATAACTGCACTGAGTAAAGCCTGGCCTTTTTCTTCAAGCCGTGTTTTAGATTTAAGGGGGCTCTGACTGTTCCTCAGCAAAATTATCCTTACAGCTTTGTGATCCCACTCCATTAGACAGGCCCCTGATCTACTCCTGTGTTTACCGCTGTAGAACAGGGGTAGATATAAACAAATGAATATTGCAAACGCTTGACAGTGTCAGAGCATTGGATGAAAATCCTACTTCACAGCTTGGGACATCATGCTTTGTGTTTTCTTGTGTGTTTTGGCCACAATATTAATAGTTCAGCATAACATTACTGTAACCCCTGGAAGCAGCTTTACAACATAGTTTATTGAAGCCAAGGAACTGAAGGCCTTACACAACTGTTGAACCAAACTAAAAGCTATTATCCCAACAAGTCATTATGACTGTATTATGCTTTCCTGAGCTACTTCCATGTTCCACCTGCAGTTTGCAGTGAGATGAACTAAACAGGGCAACTTTGAGCAAAATGAGAAGTCATGTAAAACTGAACTGTAATATGCATATCTGCCAAAACTGTGACAGGGCTCTTTTTATAAAAAAAAAAAAAAAAAAAAGATTATTCTTAGATTTACTTGTTGTCTAGTTGCACCCATCAGAAGACCTGTCAACGACCTTTTTCACAGAAAACACTGTGGCAGGTCTTAGCAGGAAAACCGCTGCAGGTGGAAGCAATAACGTTAACAATGGCTGCATCCCATTAAGGTTTACCAGGTGCAGGGTTTTGCCATAAACCCTTTTTTTTTACATCAGACATTTTGACACAGGTTTAACTAATAGCATTAATGATAGCTCAGTTCTGTTCAACTGTCCCTTTAAACTATGACAGTGTTACAGTGACACAGCTAAATGGAATTCAGCCATCCATAATTTTATTGTTTTCACTTGTGGCTTTCTTGCTGTAACATGTCGAAATGTTTTCCTTGAAAAAGGTCTACAGTGCATACAGACTCACTGTCACATTTAATGGAGAGCTGTCATTACTGTTACTGACTGACTAGTCAACATGTCTGCCATGGAAAAATATTTTTGGAAGTGATAGCAGGTTACAACCCTATGTTTTAAATATTTTTATTTACAATTGACGGATATAATTTGATCTGATGGATCATGCGACCTACTACTGTATGTAACGTATGCACTTAGGGCTACAGCAGCGCATGTATGGTAAGACTATTATTCCTCATTCCTATCTACAGTATGTTATAAACAATGAGGAAGGCCTGCCCCCTCAGGCAGCTTTCTCCTTCTTTGTCTGTGTCTCTCTCTCTGAGTCACACACTCAAATGCATATCCCGCTATATTGTTTCATTCCTGCCTTGTTTCTCTCTTTATTTCTGTATGTGTGGTTGTAAATGACCACTGTTTGTCTTTTTTACAGCTTGGCTGTTCAGATCAAAAGCTTCAAGCAGCCCAGTGTTCTCCCCACACTAGTGATGGATTTTGTCTCCCACTACTGCTTTAGAATGCCGAAGGACAAAAAGTGCCATCGCAGAAAAAGGTTTTAAAGTTCAGATATGATTATTCATATTTGTCTCAGAAAACATTTTGTCACAGCAGTACCAGTCTCCGGTCTAATGGCTTAACTCAGTTTTCCTCTATATAAAAGATTATTAGGTTGGGTTCTGTTTCTGATATATTTTGTATGTTTCTTTTCTAGCTGTTCTGGGGGCTTCATTAAAGCCTCTGACCTACTTCGAGCACTAAAGAAGATAGAGGAAAAAGACACTGCTGGGGTGCGAAATTCAGGAAATGACAGAAAAAGAGGGAATCCTGTTCGACTTTATAAGCGATGCCTAAGGCTGGAAAGAGAAGCTGATATTATGGCACAGCTCACATGATTACAGACTAAGCTGCCATGTGCAGCAACAATGACTTTTATCAGCTTTAAATTTCATGCGGCATTTTCTGTTTCTCTCTGATGGTGTAAAATGGCAGTGCAATGAAAATACTTAAACCCTTCAATCTGGTAATATTTTTGTAAGTATGTCATGGATGTGAATTTAATATATTTATAAAGAACTGTTAAACAAAACTGAAAACCATCCAATAGTTCAATTGTGCTTTGAAAATGTAATACACTCATTTATTTTGTTTGAAAATCATGTGTCAAGGCCATTTTGCAAACACATTCCATTATCTGCACTATATATTAATTTAGTCAGGAAAAATTACTAGACATACGCCTCAATGCATTAAAAAACAACTCACAACCTTCTAGTAATCATAACCCTAAATGAGAAAAGTTAAACAACAAATTCTTGGTTTACCTTTTAGCTATTGGAATGATTATCATTTATTAGCTTTAGTGTAGTGTGATCCATCCCTACCCTTCAAAATATATCATACAAAAGTACATATCTTAGTACATGTAAATAAAACATCCCTGATCCAAAAACCTTTTGTGAGGGATACAACCTGTTCAATGTGCACCTCATATGTCCTTTCATAAACTCCAATGACTTACAATGTATTGCATCACTGTTTCTTTTACATGTTATTTCCAAGGTAAGAGAGATGGAAACTGGCTACATCAGTTGTTTGAAACAGATTCAAATATCTATTCCTCTTAAACTAGACAATTGTCAGGTTTGCACCTCCCCAAAAACACCACCATAGCCAAGTAGGCTTCATACAGGCCACAAATGTGACCTCAAGATTTTGTTGCTATGTTGCATTTAATAAATTTGTGTATTTAACATGACATGAAGGAATATGTAAAATCACACAATTAAATGTCAGGGGTAACACAATTAGGCAACAAGACTTATTTCCATTGTGGTCTATGGATCTGATGTACAGTAAAGACAGCAAATATGCAGGTGACGACCAAACCCTGAACTTTGTTATTATATTGTACAATATAATCTTTGAACTACATGATAGTTATCTCTTTTTCTTCTTCTTATTATTATTATTATTGTAGTAATGTGTTGTTCTGTTAGACACCAGAATGAACTCATGAATTTTTGACAGCTTTTATTCTGGCCCGCGGTGCATGCTGGGAGCAGCTAGTTGGCCTTGGAAACATGGCGTCGCACTGACAGCTGGGAGACTTTCATTATCTTCTCCAGCCACTGACACAGCGGCTGGGCCGTCAGCGGAGCCGCCTGCCTCCAGGTTTTAACTGTGAAATGAGCTTACTACAGATGAAGTCTTCGTCCTGAAAACCCTGTTGTTTTAACGGTACGGTGCGATAACAGATTTTGTAGGGGTGTCACGCCCACTCTGCTCGGTAACGTTATAACGATACCGTACTGTAAGTTAGCTCCGCTTCCAGCTAACCGAGCCAGACAGACAGCTAGCAGCCGCTGTTAGCACGACACGAGCACGGATGTTATGTGAAGAGGAGCTGCCGCTGCTGCCTGCTCACTGCTCGGCTGCCGTTTTTTAGCTCGCTCCCTAGCACTACAGTCTGCCCCGTCAAACACCATCATCAGATAACACGGAGACGGTAACGGCTGTTATGTTATTGTAGCTCGCTAGCAGGCTAGCTAGGGCGTTTCTGTCAATCTGTCACTGAATTTTTAATGTTCGACCCCTTTGGCATCACTGTCGGAGGAGAGAGCGATGGGCTCCGGGGCTGTGGATTCGTCCCAGTGGCTTTCGGTGAAGGAGGAAACAATTTTCCTCCACGACGGACTCATTCGGGTCACAGATCTGGCCGAACTGCCCAGTGAAATTGGAGTGTCGGAGCAGGGGGACACCGAGCAGGAGGTGGGTGAAAACCATCTCGGACACACACACACACACTCACACACATACACACAAAGGTTTATATATAGAAACACACGCACATTACTATGATCATGTTGTCTTTTTTTGTCTTTTAATGTAAAAATATGTTTTCACTGTCTGCTGTAACACACCCTCAGTGATAACGGTAGCGCTAACGTTTGCAAGTTTCCTGCCCTGCTTGTTATTGACCAACAATTTCAATTAACGGTCACCTCATATCCGGGCACTTCCTTCAAAATAGAAGTCAAAATAAATCATGCCACTCAATCGGCTACAATCGAATGACAAACGCAGAATTGTGTAATGTTAAATGTCTAAAAGTTTATATGGTCAAACACTGTTTCAGTTAATGGCACGTTCAAGTGATGCTATGTGTAATTTTAAATTAATTATAGTATTCAAATAACTCGATTCGAATATGAGGTGGCGCATACACTTGCATGCTATCCCTCTACCTCAGGTGTCAAGTTGCACTCCTTCAACTTTATTAGCAGTGCCAGGGCAGCAGTTTCTCCATGCAGGCGACTCCTCAAATTGCATCAAACTGTAAACATTCCTTTGGGTGCTCAAGTAGAAGTGTGGAGACCAGTATTTTGTGTAACTAAATAAAGGCTTGTGTAGCTATTAATCCACAGATGAGTGATAACTGAAGATGACTTGGCTCCTGTGGTTTATGAGCTGTGGAACTGCAGGGACACCACTTAATGTCAAATGTTTTACAATCATTGTCAAATGTAGAACACTCAGCTAATAGCTGCCATCTCTCATGACCTGTATTTTCTTCTCTAAACTCAAAAAAGCAACGTTTTATCTAGTGCTGCTGAGTGTATAACACTAGGTATAAACTGTACATGGCGTGTATGGGGTCACGTATACAGTATCTTAAAATAGTTGTATAGCCAGCCATTTTCCCATATTTACTGTTATATTTATCAAGAAGCCCCTAATTTAGACTTTGCGAGCCCAAATTAAAGTTTTGTGCGTGACAGAGGTTATTTTAACTTCAGTGTTCAGGTTTAATGTACATAATGTGCATTTAATGTTTTTTGTCTGGGATACAGGCCTTTTATTTTGAAGGCAACATCTCGAACCCGGAAGTATCTAAATAGTTAAGTTGTGGATACTTTACACTAATGCTGATAGAAACTTCAAGCTATCAATTTATATTAACATCCTCTATATTTCCTTGCGCTGCCGTGTAAAAATAAAATAAAAATAAAGCCAGTGGTATCCATTAGTCTGTAGAGTTAATTTGCCGCAGTACTTATGTCACATGTTCATGAGCTGGTGTCTAATGTCTGGTCGGTGGTAGATGACGATGAATGTTGGACTGTGACTCACAGTGATGTTTAACTACGTTAACTAATTTAGCCATAATATTGGTAGTGCCTTTATCTAATTGTTGCTATTAACATTGACATTTTAACCAATTTTTATGAAATATCATGTATAGCTAATCCAACTTGCTGTGAATTGAGTCTCATGTATTTAACTATAACTTTATATGAGTTCACAGCTGCAATCAGTTGTTCCCATTTCAGGATTTTTACCTGATGACATTTTATAGGAAAAAAAACACTTAATTTGTTAATAAAAAGTTTTTGCATCTGTTGAATTTTAACAAAAGCGGAAGCTTGCAAATATTTGGCTTAGATGCACAGACATAAATGTGCACCATATTTCAAAAACATTTTTATTTGGTCCACATATAGCAAACTAAATAAAAACGTTCAAAATAAATTGGGGTTCATCTTAAAATTCATTAATTAATGTTAATGTGCTAATATTCCAATACATAGGTTTGTTTAAGAGTGTGTTATAACAGTGGTCAACCTCAGCTATATGATGAGAAGTGGCATGTTGGCACAGTTCCATATTTCATAGTGGAGAATTTTTTTTTTTTTACACAGGAGCTATGCTGAGAGTGGTGTAAGGCTTTTGTGCTCATCAACAGACACTGTCTGCTTGATTTAGTTTTTACAATGTACAGTGTGGTGCATTCAGCTGTGTGTACTACAACATAACCTTATTTGTTCTAACCTCTCCACCAACTATCTAACTGGTCCTATAAATTACCAGTTTGTTAGCTGCCTTTCTTCACAATACCACATTATATTTGCTACTAGTATTATATTGGTACCAGAAAAACAGCAGCTGCAGATGGCTCCTTTACTGTTCAGCCATCAGCCACATGCTGTTTATTATGGCTGATGTAAGTACATATGTTCTATCGGCAGCTCTGACAGATGACAAACCATTAGTTCATTAATGAATGTGAATGAGCAGGTTTGAACTTGAACCCTCTCCCTTTGTTTTGTCAGTTTGTTAAGCTCAACAGCAAAGCTGCAGTGACCAGACACAGCTTCTGAAATTGTGTTTTTTGTTTAAGCTGCATTAGAACAAGAAGAAACACTGTGGACATGCTGGTGAAGGCACAATAACTGACAGCTGGTCTTTTAACTTGGGGAAGTGCACAAGATATTGTTAAGCGCACCACTGTGTAGTTTAGCAGCATGTGTGAATTGAAGGCTGTTTTATGCTCTTACACTAATCTTTGCCCTGGTACCCTTTTAAGAATTGTAACAGCGCCAACCACAGTGACCTAAAACAAGGTGCACAACATTGTTGTGACAAACAGACATTTTATATAATCAAATTCTGCAACTTTTGTATATATCATGAATTTGGGGCATATAGTATTGAATGTAAAGTATGGTTACATTATCCGCATTTTAATTAAAGCTTTTTAGAAATGGGGAGGTGCAAATAGAAGTAAAGCAGCCGTGTCTGTTGGTGTCAACCCTCCAGCGTCTGGCAGGTAGTAGCTCATACCAAAACATAGCCCCCCCCCCAAAAAAAAGAAAATCCTTGCACCATTTGTTGTTAGTCCTCAGTCTGTCTTCTTATTCCAGGTTATATTCTGATATTCTACATCTCTGTGTCCAGCGTTAAGACTGACTGGGTCATTCAGTGCCGTTTTCGTAGGTGTTGTGATGCTGACTATTTTTATCCACTTGCAGCAGTGTTTTGCAGAGCAAGGTGGAGAAGGCCCAGCATCCAGTTAAAGAGTGTTACTGTAACATTAGTAGCGTTTCTGAAATTGAATCAATACAAATTGTGCCTGCTAAATGGTATAATGGATTTTTTTTTCTAGCCCATGGTCTGTGGGCCACAGAGTGTAATCAATATCTGAAATACTGCCTAAGTGCACATGAGGCACATTGTTTCACTTGTGATAAGCTATCCCAAATATGCTATCTCTGACCATTATTTCATAGTCCACAGAACTGTAGACACAAGGGTTAATACTGTGAAAATGATTCATAGTTAGACTGAAGAAACACTCTAAGCTCTACTGATAAATCACAGGCCTGTTAAATGATTTGCTTGTTTGTAAAATAAAATCTTAGCTGCATATTAGCCAACAGTGTAATACACCTTGTGCACAAATTGGCTGTTTTAGACTCTTCTGAAGGTAGACCAATCTTACCCTTTGCTTAGTTTAAAAATATATTTTTTTTGTATCATCATGCTGGTTAAGCACATACACTACAGATAAAGTCAAATGTTCTGTGAAATTATTCTCAGCTGAAACTTTGGATTCAGGTAAAGTAGAACACAGAGATATCTCTCACAACCCTAAATTCAAATCCATGTCAGTGTCATTTAAATTCTCTACCACTTTGCTCTTCTTCTTTAGTTGAATTCATATTTTTCCTTTGACATGCAAAATTAAATTTGTCTGCAGACAAATTGTCACAGTTATAATTCCTGTTAATGTAATTTTTTTATCTTTTCCTCTTTTCTTTCTTACCCTCCACCCCTGTCCGTCACTCCAGATTCTAACATTTGAGACAAAGAACCCGGTAGAGCTAGCCGAGCGTCTGCGTGCTGTCTGTGGGAATCAGAGTAATGCATATGCTCGCCTGCTGGAGTACCGGCTCAATGCTCTGCGTGGCCTTTGGGGGGCGCAGCGGCAGCTGGCCCTGGAGGAGCAACAGGAGCGAGAGGGTACTGGAGGGGCTGATGAGGAGACCTTGGCCTTGCTCAAAAGACAAGGTCTGCTCCAGCAACCGGAGCAGGCGCCCTTCACCTCCCGTGTTGGTTTGCTGCTGGTCTTCCCCCTTTTGCAGTCCCAGACCCGCAGTGACCCGGCGCTCTGCGGTGTCACAGCAGAGGTACTGCTGGCTTGCCTCCGGGACTGCCAGCCGCTCAGCCTCAGCAAAGAGCCCGCTGACTGCCTCAATGGCCTGGAAGGGCTGCTCTGCTCCTGGCTGGAAGATGGTACCCAGGAGTCAGGCCAACTACAGGGGCAAGCTCAGATGCAGATTCTCCACACACACAGACAGAGGGAAAACGCTGCTGCTGCACTCGTGGCCCTTGCCTGTGCTAGGTGAGGCCTTACATTCTTTCCTCATCGTCCCTCTGTTGGCTGTTGTAGGCAGTGTACTGAACCAATAAAGGGTTATTATAGTAGCCAGACATTAACTGAAGACCCATTGTTACTTTTTAAGTATCAGGAACTCATTGAGAAGTAAAAGCAGTCCAAATGATATGTGATTACATCACTAAACATCATTAAGTCGGTTATTCCTTGCAGCCAAAATAAGCATATAACAAACAAACTGATTAATTTATGTCTTCTCTCTCTTCGTTGTGCATGCAACATGAATGATCATGCCTGACTTATGGCTCAAAACCATCCATAACACACTGTAGCAGTCTCGTTTGGATTACACTATTCCTTACTATTACCGCCCTGCATATTCTCATCTTAAATTTGTGATTATAAACAGACAGAGTTTGCTGTAGTCTGAACTGTTGTAGCTTCAGCCACAGCTTGTGAAATAGGGCAGCAGCAGAGGGCCCTTGAGGAGAGACAGACCTCACACACAGTGTGTCTATGTATAGGAAGGGGTGACAATGTTTTCCTTGTCTTTGGCTTACATGCAAAAAAAAAAAAACCCAACAATAGCAAAATAAGTCAAACTTACAAGTCTGATGTAATTGTTTTGATATTTCTTGTATTCGTCACCTAGCCCACAGAAGAGCAGAATGTGCTTGGATTTTTTGTGCCTGAACTCTGGCTTCTGCTGGTGACAACTGATCTTGACTTGTCAAAGCCAGAACTCTCCACTCTTTGTTTAGCCTCTGTTGAGGCAGAGAGCTCTTTGTTGTGGGGAACTATCCAGCTCTGGTGCCTTTTCACCAATGGTGGAGGCTAATTAAAGAGCTATCAGCTTTACTCCCCCTCACCTCTGGTGGGGTCGTTTAGCAGATTTGCTATGTGAGACTGTATTGCCATGTGCTTTGATATTGGCTGTTGATAGGATGTTTACATAGTAAGGTGTAGAGGGGGGCACTGACACAAGGATGACTAATTTTTTCCTATGGAACATTTAAACACTGAACCAAACATACATCCCTGAATAGCACATGGCAGTGTTTCTCTGGCTGGCCCCAGTCTTGCAGTAGAATTGTCAAAATGCACATTTGATAGTATTTGATATGATTGATGGTAAAAAGATGTTATCACTGTAGGCATTGCAATCAATATCACCATGTTGTTATCTATCCTTTCTTTTTGTTTTGATGTCCTGTTCAGGCTGTTTTCCAAAGCTAAAGAGACGAACCAGAATAGCACTCAAGTAGCCCTCCGTTGATCGTCTCCCAGAATATAGAATTACTTGATAGTTAAGTCTTGGATGAAAAGAAGCAGTAAATGAATACTGCACAAACTTAAGTAGGTTGCTCATTACACCCTGCAGAGAGTGGCATTGTAGAATAATCGCTTGTGTTCTAATGGAAAAGATCCTTTTATTCAGATTCAAAAAAGATTATTTTAATAGTATTTTAATTCCCATCACATTACATCGGATAGCCTCTATAATTCAAGCTGAGTATTATTCCACTCACAGTTCCAGAAATACTTAACAATGAGCTTTCACATGTGTTTCATGCTGAGGCCCTCTGACTAATCTGCCAAACTATTTTCCAGGGGATCTCTGAAGACCTTCATCCACACAGTTCACCTGCTGCAGAAGCAAACCGATCTGGGCCAGCTCCCTGTGTCAGATGTCCTGTACAGGTGAGGGCATTACTTTGCTTCATCTGAAAGGTAATTATTAGTGAGTTTCCCAACTTGTAACCGCTCTGTATCTCTCCTGCTTCAGACTTTTGCTCTTGGAAGGAGGCCCAGGCTCTCCATCCTGCCTCCTGGGGGGCAAACACAGTGTGTCCTGGGGTTTTGAGGACATGCTACCCACACCTGATAATTCTGCTGGAGGAGCAGAGAGTAAAGGTACAACATCCTCCTAAAAATGTTTGTGTAATAAGCCTCCAGAGCACATGGAGCACATTTTCTCATGTAAGGCTCATTTGGCCTAAATTTATTGTATTTTACTGTGAAGACATTTGGGCTTAAGATGAAACTAAAGACTGGATTTGTGACTGCGAGAGTTTTAGGGGATAAAGCAGAGGAGAGGAAAGTGATGTTTCATTCTCCACCAATCGATCAGCTGACCTTGTGTGTGGTGGAAACTGATCAGGGTGTATATCCATGTAAAGCAAGTTGCATATTTGCTCATATTTTAAGATAATCTGATACTACATCAGTATTGAGTCTTTTTACCCAGATCTCTGAAGGCATATCCAAAGAGTAAACAAAGCAAAGAGATTCCTCCACCTTGTTTAGCATCCTAATTCTTCTGCCTGGTTTCATCCACTCCTCTGTTGATACCTCCCCCTACTTTTCATCTCAGTTGTCCATCATATGTCTATCATTAACCTCCAACTGAATTTATTTATTTATTTATTTTGGTGCATGTGTCTTGCAGACACTGACCTGGGGCGCTGTCTAGCCACAGACGGGCTCTATCTGTATACCACTAACTCCTCTGGGAGAGGACTCAGCAAGCTGGGCTCTGGTTTACATGGGACACTGAGGTAATGTGACACTCTTTCCCGCCTGCCTTTCTTTGTCTGCAGCATTCAGAGAACAGCAAGAGACAGAGACAGAATGAGAGAGTGAAACACTAAAAATATCCCTTATCACTTACCCATCCCAAGGCAAAAAATATGCTACATTATTTCCTGGACATTTTTAAACCAATATCTGCAGGACACAGTCACATCCTCCCCAACTGTCTTTGATTGAGGTGTGATGTGTGCTCTGCATCTTAATTCCATGCTATGGTAGCAAATTGCCCAATTTGCAAGCAGCTTCCTTCCACACTGTTTTTAGAATTCAAAGAGTTCAGAGTTCATTTTCACACTTTCAGAATAGCTTGAGGCAAAGATACATGTGTCAGATTTAGGCTTGTGATTTTTATGCTAGAAGTATCTCTGTTTTGTTGATTACATCTGAGAAAAAGTCACAAAACATCTCTGTAGGGAAAATGAATTCTAATACAGTGAGAACCACCGTAAATAACCTGTAGGAACTAGCACAATCAGCCATAGTCATGGCAGGCAATGGACTAGATTTCTAAACTATAATAGATTTGAAGTAGTTCACCACAGCTTTTCTTAGAGGACACACTGTCAATATATTGTCATAGTCAGCATTCAGTTGGGTAAACAAGATGTTTAAGTCTGTTGAAAGTATTTTAAATACTGCAGAGAACTGTTGACATAATGCATCAGCAGATTATCACCATGTAGATAATGTATACATATTGCTGTTTTTTCTGTTTGGAGATAATTATTTGTTTAAATACTGGCATATTTTACATCAACCTCTGGTGTCTCACATGGGTCTTTGACAAATTATGTCAAGCAGAAAAATAAAGCATTCAATTAATCCAGTGAAATGAATGCTCTGTGTTTGTGTAGGGGTTTCGTGTACTGTCGAAATGAAGAGTTGGAGCCCGGCTGGGTGGTGTTCAGCAGCGGTCGCCTCCTCCACCGTCCCTCCTCCTTTGATGCCAAGCCTCATCAGCTGTGCCAGGTCATTGACCCCTTCACCCTCCAGGTACTGTTGTTATTATTATTCCACTATTGTTTTTATTTGATGTTGTACCATTGAGTGTATTTGGCATCGTAAATCTTTCCACATCCTGCATAAAATTATAGTTATATTTGTCATTTCAGTTCAGATTTATTGTTGCATAATAGCATAATAAAAGTGACTTAGTCATACAAACCATGCTCACGTTTTGGCAGCATGTCTTTCCAATGAGGATTCAATAAAGATACAAAAGGTGAAGAGTTAGGGGGGAATTGTGATGATACATACATGAATTCAGAATTATCCAACCAGCTCTTAAAAATTCAGTTAATGTGCACGGCCATAGCCAAGATTAATGTTCACTGTGTCATTTTCAGGTGTGCCAGATTGTGCCCATGCCAGCCCATCACTTCCCTGTGGGCAGCAGCATGACCACGCTGCACCTCTGCTCAGACGGAACCTACCTATACTGGGTCTGGTCCCCAGCCAGTCTCAACGAGAAGACGCAGAAAGGCCACTCTGTTTTCATGGATGTCTTTCACTTGTCTGTGAGTACTACAGAATATCCCCTGCGATACACAATAGATTCAGCTGTATTTAGTATGCTTATGTCTGTTTTCCATATTTGATGTTTTTCTCTCCCCTGTCCATGGTGCAGACACAGACAGGATTGTGCGTCGCAGACATCTTGCAGGAGAGGGTTATTCTTACTCGCAAGGAAGGCGAATCTTCCAAGTGCTTGAATGAACTTCTCTTGAGTCGAATGTCACGCTTCCGGGCCTCCCATTCTGCCACATTGGCTGCTCTCACAGGCTCTGCAATTACCAACACAGTCAAAGAGGAACAGTCTGGTAATTCATCAGCAAAATGCTTTAATGTGCAAATCCTATGGATCATATATGTGATTTTCTATATCTCACTGGTGACACTTTTCTGTTTGACTCTTTTGAAGCTGTCAACACTAGCTGTGGACTCCCTCTTAAGACTCTGAGAAAGACCCCAATGTATGTGTGTGGAACCTATCTAGTGATGCTGGTCTCACCTCCTGGTGTATCCGGGAGCTCTGCCACACGCTCCTTATTTGGAGGTACCAGCAGCCTGTCGTCTCTCAAAAGTAAGAGCACACACATACAGTGCTAAATCCTCACTCTGTTTACTTTTTTGTCATAATGTCTGACAGTTATTTTCTTTGGAAAAGTCCAAAAATGTCATGTTTAGGTTTTACGTTTGGTTGAGACTTGAAGGCCTAAGGATGAATGATAATTACACCTATATTACATTACATTTGAAAACAGATCACTTTTAAATATAGACAATAACAAACATTTTTGTTGTCTTTCTTGTCTTGTCTTATGATCAGTTTTAGCCTCCAGCCTGGTCTTTAACCTGGCTGATGGTCAGTTCAGCAGCCGCGCAGACCTCATTGATGCTCCTGGCAGTTCTCTAGGCAGGGGAGCCCAGGTGGCAGGGCTTGGTGAGCTCAACTTTTGTCACATTGCACTGGTATATTTTGAACTTGCAGAAGATAGTCACACAGTGCGTGGCCAATGTAATCGACATTTGATTATGCGAACTTTGACTTCACAGGAGCATGTTATGATGCACTGAACAACTTGATCTGGACCTGTTCCAGTGATTACATAGATCAGTGGTGCAACCCTGGGAACCAAGCCTTTCATCATGTGTGCCATAGGCTCGGTGTCAGCCATGTCATCAAAGAACCCAAAGGTAGACACATACTGCACTGAAACCTCAGGTTGATTTCTTTATGAGGTTAAGTCAGAAATTTGATCATCTGCAAAACCTGTCCCTTCACAGAGGAAACTGTGGCCACTGGCGAGGTGATCAACCAGCTGCTTCATCATGTAGGTGCTATGTGTATCCACCAGCTCAACCTGCTGGCAGCAAGCAGCAACAGCTTGCCCCTGGGCGCCCTGCTGGGTAAACAACACCCCATTGAGGCGCGTCACTTCAGCAGCATCTGTGACATTATGGAGAAGGCCATGGTCAATGGTGATACCTGTATCATCCGCTGCATCTTGGTGGTGTTCCAGGTTAGTTTCCAGGTGCAGCTTGGGGCAGTTCAAAAAAAAGTCTCAGCTATTTTCTTTGTTCTTTAGTTTATTGATGATCTTTCCCCTCTAGGTGGTGTTTAGGTTTTTCAATCCTCAGTCGGAGCAGAACAGGGAGAGTGTACGCCGTTCTGGGCTACTCCTGTGGCAGCTACTTATGGCTCCGGTTGACCAGATAGGAACAGAGATTCAGAGAGAGGTGTGCCTGGCCATCAGGTAAGTCATGAATACGGTATACAGCACAGTATGCTATACATATAAATCAGGAGTAACAGTTAGAATGTTGTTTTGTGTAATCAGTGATGAATCCTCTTAGTTTACCTCCTCTCTGTCTTTGCAGCTCAGGCCTGAATACCTTGTATCAGGGGGAGGCTGAACTCAGCAAACTGCTAAAACTTGTTCTAACGGAAGGTGAATATTTAACACGTTCACTTTAATACAGCTGGCACTTCTACTGTTTTGTGGCGATTATAGCTCATATGGCGTATGTTTGTGTGTGACACCCAGGTGAAAGAAACAGTGGCCTGTCTCAGCTTCGGGACGTCATCCTCACTAACTTGGCAGACCAGCTACAAAAGAACAGATTTGGGAGTGAAGAAGACGACCACTACAGGTAAGTGGCAACCCTGTTCCAACAATATCACGTCTTGGTTTACAAACCTAAGTTAACTGAGTTGCTCTGTGGGTATCTACTGGTTTAAAGTCCTTGAAATTTTTCTCTTCTACAGATTGAGTGATGAGCTGCTGCATTGTATCCTCAAGACTGTAGTTCGGGAATCTTGCCTCATCATTACCAAATGTCAGACTGTCGCCCGAGACGACTTCCAGAAGCTGCTCTCCACTGTGCCAGTATGAAAATCTGTTGAGCAACACTTTGTACATTTGTACTGATCAAGATCACATGTTTTGTGAGTCTGCACTTGTGCCAACTTGAGATGGTTTCCCTCTCTCTGTAGGTGGTTTCACCTAGTCTGCGCTACCTCATGGCTGTTCAGAACCACCTCCTCAGTAACACCATTCTAATCCGTCCAGATGATAACGACGACAGTGACAGCTCCCTACAAGGGGAAACAATGAAGGTACAGGTAAACATCCCCTTTAAATACCCCTTCCTCTGTGCATGTGGAGCATGCGGAGCATGTGTTTGTGTATCTGTCAATGAGAGACCAACCTATGAAGCGGTGCAATGGGAAATATTTGTTTGGTGTTGTTATTTGATGTTATGCTTAGTAAGTTGTGCCTGTTGCAGTTTTAATGATATCAGTTAACTGAGCTATATTAACTAAGGATGTGTTGTTTTTAGATATTGCCACTTATGGTTACTGATAAAAGGATAAAAACAAATCATCTCATCTTTAAACCAACAGTCCAGATTGTGCTGATATACAGAGTTGTTCTTATCTGTAGGCGTAAAAATGAAATAAAAATAGTGTGTACATACATTTCCATATTGCCTGAAAGACATGTGATCACTGAAAATCTTGGAAGCAGTGTTACGTAAGTGTGGGCCTATTGTGTGTGTTGTCCTCAGGAGCTACAAAGCAGTATCCTGTCCCTAGCAACCAAGATCCTGGTGGGATGTGATGAAGTACTGGAAACCCTGCAGCAGGTGACCACAGCCCTGATAAACAGCGACATCCCTGACAGAGAAACAAGGTGAACTTTTAATTTCATCTTTTTTTATTTTTTTATTTAAAGAACTTTTACAGGGTGGGAAAACATCTGACTTTTGATGAGCAATGCTTGATGGATACCGTTATCGTCTACCAGCAACTTATTTTATTATATTTCATGACCAGACTTTTTAAGTCTTTGGTGTCTGCTGTGTTGCCATAAAACCATAATGTAACTGACAAAAATAAATCCAGACATGATGTTCTCATAGTTGGCTTTAATGCAGTATTTCACCGTGAAACAAGATTTAGCTAAACCTGAGTAATGCCGCAGCCTCCTTTTTAAAAAAGAATAAAAGAGTGCTTGAGAAATCATTTATGGACGCAGGCTTCTAAAGTCACAGTGGCTTTTCAGTGGAAATATCTCGATTTCTTTGTCATATAATTGCACTAAGGATACATCAACTTAACATTTTTGCCCAACCCCTTCTTTCTATCCTCAGGTTGAAAGGACTGGAACAGGTAACCAAGGCCACCATGCTTGGGCACCTGCTGCCAGTGTTGCTCACCTCTCTGATGCACCCTAACCTGCAGACCCTCATTCTTGCTGATGCCCTCATGCCACAGTTGGTGCAGCTGGTCCTCTACACCAGCCAGGTTGGCGTCTTGCAAGACAATTCTTTCATTAAATAAAAAGTTATTTCTTGTTGCTCTTTTTATTTAAGTAATTACTTCCACTCTGTGTTTTCCAGACTGCCCTGTTACTAAAGACTCAGGCTCCTCTTTTCACTGAGGAGCCTCCACCCGTGGGTGGCGCTCTAGGGCAGGGGGCGAAGGCATGTGCCACTGATGACAAGTATGTTTTCTAAAGATTCACAAATTAATTCATCGATTATATATTGGATCACTTTTCTGCATAATTTAGCATTTTAATGAGATTAAAACCAGATTCCACCATGTTTACAGAAAAGCAAGTGATAACTTAAGTGCCATCTGCTCTGTCTGTGAAAAGCTCAGTTTTCTAAAAGCAGGAATGTGTTTGTGTCCTTGATATTAGAATTCTTGACGAACGTGAGGAGCCAGGTTTCTTGACTGGACTGAAGATCCCAGCCCCATGGGCTGCTGGGAAAACGGTAGAGACAGTGCACCCTGTGAGAGACAATTACAAGTTCAAGGAGACGGTACACATCCCTGGAGCACGTTGCTTGTACCTTCGCTTTGATTCTCGCTGCTCTTCACAGTATGACTATGACAAGGTAATGACCCTCACAGCACACCAGCTGTATGGTCTTCACTCTTTGCAGCTGTTAAATGTATTTTGTGCCATTTCTTAAGTGTCGCCAATCTTTAGTTTGGGGATTTTCACCCAAAATATATTCTCTGATATTTTAGTTGGTTATCTACGCTGGTCCCAACACCAACAGTCGTAAAGTAACAGAGTATGGAGGGAACACTCTAGGATATGGCAGTCGCAGTGTCTTGGGGACAGGATGGCCCAAAGACCTTGTCAAGGTACAAGAAGCTGTTTTGCATACATACATACACAGTGAACACACAGAGCACATGCAGCCTTGAAAAGCTACAATTTTTCTCTTCCCTGTTTTAGGTCGAAGGAGACACTGTGACCTTTTCCTTTGAGATGAGGAGTGGACGTGAACACAACACCCCTGATAAAGCCATGTGGGGGTTTTCCTGCACTGTCAGAGCTCAGGTAAAACCTGGGAACACTGGCACTTGACAAACATCTGTACTAAGCATTGTTTAATCAAACTGGCAGCGTGGAACATGAAGAACAACAGCTACTCCTGAAGATGCTGTTTGTTTTTGGTTGCAGGAGTCATCAGAGGATGTCTCTGGGGGCCTCCCCTTCCTGGCAGACCTTGCTTTGGGTCTGTCAGTGTTGGCCTGCTCAATGCTCCGCATTCTGTACAACGGACCAGAGGTGACAAGGGAGGAAGAGGCCTGCCACGATTTGCTCTGCTCAAAGCTGCTGCAAAGGTGACACAGTTAAAATAGCACAAAAAGCTACCACTATGGTATTGTCTGCCCATGTGATAGATACAATATAGTACAATGCAAGCTGCTGGCAGCCAAGATGACAGACAGGTGACAAGCTGTGTTTTTTCTCTAGGTGCCAGTGGCAGGTGGAAGCAAATGGTGCAATCTCTCCTGCCCTCACACCCAGCCCTTCACCTCTGCCACTCACTATTGAGGAGGACCGGGAGTTCATCTACCCCTCTGACGTGCTCATCCCACCTCCAGGCCTTATGCCAGGGACCTACTTTGACTTGCCTCGTATCCGCCTCCCTCCAGGCGTCATGGGAAGGCTACGAGAGGTGTCTGGAAGGGCTCGTCCACAGTTCCGTCCCAGCATCAAGTAAGAAGTTCATGCTGTTACAGTAGTAGAGGATATGCATGTGTCATCTCCATGCTGTATGCAGAAATCACAGTGGTCACCGCCCCAGAAGTGGTAAACACAAACACTGATAAACAGAGGCCATTTTGAAACAATTCTTCCTAATTTTTCTGTGTAACTTTAAATAATCAAGCACAGAGTGAGTGAATTATTTAATATAAATATAAAAATTTTACAAAACTGTCCACAGATGATCAGAATATCCTTTGAAGTCCTTGTGATTTTGATTAGGCAGACACATCCTGCTTTAAAATAGGACCAGAAATCTAGGATTTGTGTGTGCCTTGAGGCTGTGTTCATACTGTAAATTTTCAGTTCTGTTCCAACGGCTGTTTTCGACATGTTTGTACTGTAGCTCTCCCTATTCAAAGCAGCCATAGTTTTTGTATGTTTATGAATAAGGGAGGTGATATTGCTGATATCGATGCATACCCACTATAAAGTAAACATCTGATTGTTTTCTTGTCAAGTGCATTATGTAACTTTTATACTCAACTATTTTTTCTTCAAGGGAGGTGATCAGACCAGATGTGATGGAGGAGGTTATCGTATCTTGTGTCATCAAACACCTAAGCCTGGTGGATGCCCTTCAGTCACTTGTCAACTACCAATACCGTGAGGATCACGCAGAGGAGTATGACCTGGTCTGTAAGATCATGGCTGAGACATTCAAGAAGATCAATGCCATGGAGCGTCAGCTACAGGTAAAGTTACACAACAAGGTTTTTTAAAAAAAAAAAACATTATGCTTTAGATTATGTTTGCGTGTTAAATACACACTGTACACATTATGCATGTTGCTCATTTCCTCTGTTTTTAATGAAGACATTCAAGCAAGTTCTTTCTGAAGTAGTTTAATTTGTAGTATTTGATATTGGCTACAGGAAATAGGATTAATGGATTAATATAATGTTCATCATATTTGTAATTGTCAGGATGCTGAGGATGTGACAACAAATTTGAGATATTTGCATGACAGGCAGTATATTAAAATATAAAATATAACCTGGAAAATTAGGAAATAAGGTCGAGACTAACCAGAGCACATGATTTTAGTGAAGAAAAAAAAAAAACTTTTATTAATATTAATAAAAGTAAAATAAATCAGGTTACCAACTTGAACAGAAGCAAAGAGTGGAAGACTGTTAATCTGTGTCTAATTATCTCCCGTGTTGCGTTCAGAGTGTAGCAGAATTGGAACAGAAGTGGCAGAATGAGGTAGAGGAGGCCCAGCAGGGAAAGCTGGAGAACAACGCTCCTTTCTTTCACGACTACCACTTCTTTGAGGTACCCTTCACTATTCAAATATACACCATGTGCACAGTTTTCAATTTTTGCTCAAGAGATAATTCCATTACCACTACCATTTGCTGTGATTGTTTTGTTTTGCTTTTTGTACCAGAACAAAATTAAGGAGCTGGAACTACTCTGCTCCCTGAAGGAGGTCCCACTTGACTTTAGTGACTTGGAAAATGTTGTCCTTGCATTGAGGCAAGTAATTCAGCTAGTCAGTTAGTTAGTTGAGGCAAACTATATGTTAGTCAATATCCTAACACTATGCATCTGCACCAACAGGGAGAAGTTCTTCCAGGAGGTAAACACCACACACATCAGAAGTAGCACCCCACTTGTCAAAACTAAGGCGCTGGTGAAAAGTCTGATGAACCGCACCGAGCTGCTGCTCCATGTTACCATCGCTCCACATTGCAGAAGCCTAACCACCACACCTGCTGGCACACCAGGTCCAGGTACACATAATCTTTTTATGTCTTCTTATGGTGCTAAGTAGCTGCTAAGTGGAACCTTGTTTTGATTAGAGACTTGCTCTTTCAATGAGATTTTCAAGCTGCATGTTGTCAAACACTCACACTATTAAAATGTCCTTGATCTAGTGTTCTTATTAAATTTGTGGGTACAGTTACGTAAGTCACACGAGAGCCTGACTTTAATGAATTCCTGGAAATGCATTGTTTGATTGCCTTATTTCTGAGAATCAGTATTTTCATTTGTGAGTTATTAATTCCTGCATGATCGGTAAGTGTTTTAGTTACCCCAGGACATCAGTGATGGCAGATGAGTTTGAGTTTCAACTAATTAATCAAATTTTTTGCGTCAGCCTCTAAGTCAGTGTCAGACGCCAAGACCGTGATCCCCTTGGTAAAGCAGCCAGTCTTCCTGCGCAGCATGTCTGCACCCTCTGACCTGGAGATGATTGCTAACCAAGACTTGGAGTTTACGCACGCTCCACAAAGGTCTGTGTTGATTTTTTGAGTTGAGTTTTAATTATAGTGAATCAGCGGAATGAAACAGAGATTGAATTTATTCTTTTACTGGTTGTCTTTTTTTTTTTTTTAAACTTCAGGAGGCGACACCACCCTACTAGTCATCGCAGCAGCTCATTTACCCTGCTGCAGTCTCTGGCCATAGAGGACAACCGTGACAAGCCAACATACAGTGTGCTGCTGGGACAGCTCTTTGCATTTATTGGGACAACACCTGATCAAGCTGTTAGTTTCTTACTCATCACTCAGTGCCATTTTTTTACTGAGTTGTTTGTTGCCATAGCTGCATGAGAATCATTGTGTGAACTCTGGTTTGACATTGAGATATTTACCTGTCATTTCTGTAGGTGTCAAGCAGCAGTTTCCTGTCTGCTGCGCAGACACGATGGAGACGTGGCAGCACACGGAAGCAGGCTCTTGTTCATATGAGGGAGTTGCTCACTGCTGCTGTTAGAGTGGGTGGGGTCACCCACCTGGTTGGGCCTGTCACTATGGTACTGCAAGGTGGCCCAAGGTAAGAGGAGAGGCTGAACCACAATTAACAATCAGTAACTACAACAAAAACTTTTGAAAGACTCTGTAAGGTTTTGCATTGCAGCCATCATATTAAAGTATTATACAAAAAACAGATAATGGCTGAGTATAATGGCCCAGATTGTGTCTGGTTCCTCTACACATCTGTGTTTGTGTGCCATCTGTGCAGGATTGAGGAGCTGACCTGTGGTGGAATGGTGGAGCAGGTGCAGGAAGCCTTTGGGGAGACCATGACGTCTGTAGTGTCACTATGTGCTCGCTACCCCATTGCTTGTGCAAACAGTATTGGCTTGCTTTGCACAATCCCCTACACCAGGCAAGAGAATCCATCTTAAATTATCGCTCTTTTATTATTCCTATGCTACTAGACCCTGATATTGCTGACCCTCATTTGTTGTCTGTGTTGTCACAGGAGTGAGGAGCAGTGCCTAGTCCGGAGTGGGCTGGTTCAGCTTATGGACAGCCTGTGCAGTCTAAGTGGTCAGAGGGAATGCAGCTCAAATGAGAAACAGACCAAAAAGCAGAAGGTGGCCACCATGGCTTGGGCTGCTTTCCAGGTGCTGGCCAACCGATGCATTGAGTGGGAGAAGGTGGAAGGTATGAAGTTGGTAGCTACTCATTCTGATTGTGTATGAACAGCGACTAGTGTAAACGTTACTCAGTAATGAGGGCACTTTAACCCATTCATACCGGCTGCTGCGTAGCGCAGCATTGTTGATTCCTCGTCATTTTCATGATATATTTATACATATTTTACATATTTATATGCTGCATGCGTCATGAAAATGACGAGAGAATCAACAATGCTGCGCTACACAGCAGCTGGCAGGAGACTCAATGCTGCGCTACGCAGCAACCGGTGGGAGGGGCAATGTTGCGCTGCGCAGCATCCGGTATAAATGGGTTAAAGATGTTAAGGGTTTGCCACACTGTCAGATGAAATGATTAGTTGTATGGTGTAATGATAGGTTAGTAATAATTGTTTTCGCTCTTCTAAGGTGGGTCGACAGATGCAGTGCACTCTGGTCTGGCACGGCAAGTGTCCAGCCTGCTGACCAATCACCTGGCCAGGGCCACAGAGTGTTGTGGGAATCAGGCAGCTGGCAATGATGCCTTACAGGATGTGCTCAGTCTGCTCAATGACCTCTCCAGGTAGGGTTTTATGTCATGTTTGTATATCATGTATCATGTATTTATTTATATCATGTATTATATTATATATGTATATGTTCCTTTTCTTTTGTTTTTCAGGAGCCACATAGGGAAAGCTATACTTAGCCAGCCAGCCTGTGTTTCTAAGCTCTTGTCTCTGCTGCTTGATCAGAGACCTTCTCCAAAGCTGGTACTTATCATCCTCCAGCTATGCCGAGCTGCCCTGCCTCTCATGAGTGTGGAGGACTGTGGTAATGTGGCCCTGCCGTCATGGAGCTACTCTATTAACACGCTAGATGCTGAGCAGCAAGATGCAAGTGACCCTGCCTCACGTATAGCTGCCTTGCTGCTAGCCAAGCTGGCAGACTATGTAGTACCAGGTTGGTCTCTTTTCCTACTAAATACGTGTGTGATAAGGGGTGGTCCCTGGAAGCAAATACTTTGCTAAATGCTAAAATGCTAAAAACATGCTAAACTGGACGAGAGGCATTTTCTCCTGCTAATTACAATGTTCCCTCTTTACTAGGCTGTCAGACCCTGCTCTCCCCCAGCTCCTCTGAGCCAGACACTAGTCTATCCCGAGCCAGTTCCAAAGGAGCTCTGAAATCTGAGGATGTAGGGGAGGAGGGAGAGGCTGTTGACGGCAAACTGTCAATCTTTATCCACAAGAGAGAGGACCAGTCTTCTCATGAGGTTCTACAACCACTTCTCAGGTATGTCCTCCCCTAAAGTAGAGCTCCTTTTCCACTGGTCAAAAAATCCACTAAGACCCGCTAACATCTGGCTTTTGTCGGCAATGGAAAAGGGAACAAATTGCATTCACACCTAGGTCAAATGATTGTGAATGAACACGCTTATTTTCACCTCTTTTCCTCCTGTAACGTCTTTCAAAGCACAGACACTGTAGGCCTGTCACGGAGCAGTGGAGCTTAAAAATACGTTTTCACACAAATAAGTCTCACACGGAGGCTTCAACACTTTTACAGGAGCACCAACCCGGAGATGAGACCTGACAGATCCATTTTACCAGTTAACACGGCAGCTAGCAGCTCCCTCTCCCCCCCTGTGTGTTTGCTCTGCTCCTCGCAGTTGTGCGTGTCCTTAGTACAAACTGAAAGGCAAACTTGACAGGCAGTGGAAAGGGGCTCAATCTGGTTTTATTACAGGGTTTAGCCGTGTTTAAAAAAACCTGCGTATACCTGCTAAATTTGGTGGAAAAAGGCTGCTTGTGTTTTCATATTAGTGAACTCAGTCTAGGCTTCCCTGACATGAGCATTCTACCAATCCCTTCTAAATACAGCAGCTCAGAGGGACGTCCCTTTCGGCTTGGCACAGGAGCAAACATGGAAAAGGTGGTAAAGATGGACAGAGACATGACTAAGGTAAAAGTTTTGATATGAGTAAGAAAAAGTTTAATTCAACAGCATATGTTCACCAAATGAATAGTAGTTTTACTGTAGCCTTTTCTCACCTCCATCCTATTTGAATCCCTCCCTAGAGTGGAAGCTGTGAGGTGATCACAGAGGAGGCATCTGCTGCCCTGAGGAAAGCCAACAAGTGGGCCCAGTCTGGTCTGATAGTGAGTGTTGGTCCACCTGTGGAGACTCTGGCCCAGGAGACTGCTGGAGGCATCACCACTGGCGACAAGAAGAAAACTGCTCAGACTGCTGTTTGTAGGGACAGGAATGCTGAGCTGGCCAGGTACTGTTTGATTTAGCGATCAGATATACAAGTTAAAGTTTCAGTATTCCAAGTAGTCCACACTCCCTTGGCAATCAAAAATGCTACAGAGAGAGTATGGCATATATTGGTCAACACGCGTATGTGACCGACATCAATCTTGATTGTGGTTGTGACGTCTCTTCTCAAAACCTGCCTTGAATAGGTCGGACCCTGTCAGGCCGTTCATCAGTGGCCATGTCGCCAACAGTATGGCTGCTGAGGTTATTGCTCTGCTGCATAGTCTGCTCACTGCTCCCGAGTCCAACACTGCTCAGATCTGGACCAGCACTGCTGAAAAGGTAAATGATTATCACGTTTCTACCTTCTTAGCTTTCATTATACTTGGTGCTGGTAACTGATACTGTAACTGTGAATAGTCACTACAGGGTCATTGATCATTTAAAATCACTGAAAATAATTTCTATTTAGCATGACATCTATTTGATCCTTTATGATACCGTATGTCATAAACCTAATGCTTTTTCCTTTGGGTTTTGTGGTAGGTGCTCTCCCGGGCGCTAATGTTTATTCCTCAGCTGGGGAAGTATGCTGAGAGTATTCTGGAAAATGGCAGCAGCAGTGGCAGGAAACTGGCTAAGCTGCAGGCCATTGGCAGACAGGCTGTTGCTGCACTCTGCGCCCTTGGAGGCTTCAAAGAAACTATTAAGATCGGCTCTGAGGTCCAGGTTAGTTAAAGGAGATTACATTGTGAAAATGCTATGCTTAACATACTAACGTGTGCGCTGTAATTTGCATCAATAAAAACACATCAACATGGCGCCATTATTTTCATTGGAAGCAATGAAATGTTAACTGCTGTCATATCCTGTGATTCCAGGTGGTAGGTAAAGGAGTGCTGGGCAGTGTGGGCATAGTTATGTCCATAAATGAGCAGGAGGGCATCGCTACAGTCAAGTTTCCTTCTTGTGAGTATAGGAAAGCTTGCAAAGCCTCAGACATCCTGACTGTACCTATATCACGCCTCTGCACTCCCAGATCTGAGGTAAGAATTCCAGCATGAACACACAAGCGAGTCCTTACTTTACTGGAAAATAGCTGTCTGAATCTCAGTGTGTCTCTTTCAATTCTAACCCACCTCCAACAGGCTCTCCCTCTGTACAAGCTGTCAATCACAGAAAAGGTGGTACAAGCAGTGCAGTCCATGCTTTTGCCACAGGAGGGCAGTCTCTCCATTCACACCTCTCTACCAGCTACAGGAGATGGCTCCAGCCCAGTAATGGCTGCAGTGCGCTTGTTGGCTGAAATCAGAACCAGGTTAGTAAATGCTCATGTAAGTAAACTTGTCTGTGAATTATCTGTGCATCTTGTCAAAGTGGTGGATACTGATGGCCCCACGTTAAATCTGTTTTGTTTTCTGAGGAGTACTATGTTGCCATTTTGAGAATCCGCTTCTAAACCTCACTAGTTCCAAGTTTACTGATGGTTAACGGCTGAACAATGTTGTTTTTCATCTGCTGTATTTAAAATGTGAGTACTTGAAACCCTTTGAAACTTTAACTCTGCTAATGTGATCTAATAATGTTGAAAAAAATACTACGAAACACAGCAAAACCATAGCCTGGACACATATTACAATGTTCTTACTGGTGTTTTTTGTTTTTTTTTCCAGGGCATGCCTGGTGATGGCACAGCTCCTTGAAGATAGCTCCTTCTGTGAAGAGTTCATTCAGCAGTGTCCTGCCGCTGTAGAGGTTCTCAACCTGGTTGCCCAGGAATGCAGCCCCGGTGAGCATGTATCTACACAAATAATTTGAGCACCCAAAAACATCTCAAATACAGTGTAATGCGTTTGGTCTGCAACACCATGCACAGTTGGCAGCTGTGTGCGTGACACATTTCTTTCATCGTGCAGGAGAGCGTCTTGGCATGGTGGAGGCTCAATGTGAAAGGGTGAGAATGCTGTACCGGGACTGTGCTCGGCCACCACCTCCACCTCTGCAGACAGACAGGCGCCAGGTGGGAGTCACCCAAGTTTATAGAATAGTTCTTGTTTTGATTACGTTATTTTTTGCAGTAAGGAACAACTAACACAAGAGAAACCCCCTCATGGAACATACATCTGCATGTTGCAGAAAATACATATTTATCCTGGAAGAAGGTGGAAAAACAATCGTTTGTTTGCATAAGCAGAAAAAGCAATAACTGAATGTTTCCCTTATTTAAGAGAGTTTAATTTTAGTTTTAAAAAAAGTGCTGATGGAAAACCACAAAAGTCTCTTGAACATGTATTAATTAACTGACAGCTGAAGCCAAGATAATTATGGTATGAAATTCTTATATTGCTGCAAGCGTCAGCTCATAATGGGCTCAAAAACCCTCAAAGACATTTTGATGTACTACAGTCTGATTTGTTTCCAATGATCTCCCTTTGATGTGCTTGCTGCACCAGCCCAAGGAAATTACTTGGTGTCCATCCAGAGTGTTCCCTCCAGTCCGTGCCTGCATGTTCTCATCCCGTCTGACCTCTGTCACCTTCTTGGCTGATCCAAGTGCTGGAGGAGGTCTGCCTCGAGGCACATTCATCTACGCCACCTCTCCTGTACCAATTCAGGTGCACAGATCACAGTGGAATGCACTCCTGCATTAATATTTGCCAACTTTGTTTGAAAGTCTATTAAAGAAGTAAAATAATAAAATCATACCCTTAGTCTTCTATTTACTTCTCTTTGTCCCTGCAGGCACCTTCTTTCTACTGGGAGATAGAAATCGTCTCCTATGGAGACTCTGAGGAGGACAGTGGCCCAATTGTGTCCTTTGGTTTTGCCACTGAGGCAGAGAAGAGAGACGGAGCGTGGACCAACCCAGTCGGCACATGTCTGTTTCATAAGTATGTTCAACTGCATATTCAATCTGAGAGACTCCATCTTTTTCCTCACTGCTCTGTTTCTGACTTGAGTGCTGACTGCTATCTTTCTCTTTTGTGTCATTCCGTCTCTGTACGTCTGTCTCCTATCTGTCTGTGTGTCAGTAATGGTAGGGCAGTACATTACAATGGCTCCAGTCTGCTGCAGTGGAAAAGTGTCAGGCTGGATGTGGCTCTACTTCCTGGTGAGACAGGAGTACAAAAACTTTTTGTTCATCTCTTGTTTGATGTAGAAATCCATACAGTGATGTGTGTTATGGATTTGAACTAAACTCCTTAAAACCATTGTATCTTAACTGGCTGCTTTTTCAACAAAAACCCTTTTTGTAAACATATCTTGCTTCCTTAACTCAAGCTGTATCCAGTGTTTGCATGCTTTAAAATATGTCATTACCTGTTAACATCATTGTTGAGATGTGATCTTACATTTGCATAAACACAGGTGATGTGGCTGGAATAGGCTGGGAGCGCTCTGAGGGTACTCCTCCACCCCCTGGTCAGGCCCCTAAAGGCAGGGTCTACTTTACCTACTGTGGCCAGCGGCTCAGCCCCATTCTTGAGGATGTGGCAGGTGGAATGTGGCCCCTGGTACACATTCAAAAGAAGGTGGGTTTCTGTAGCTAAAATGACCTTGAAAGCCTTATATTTGAACAGTTGTTGAGCTCTTGTAAAAGTTGGTTCATCACATATATGGAATATGTATTTTATGTTCTCCCTCAAGATTAACTCTGTTTTTTTGCTGTTTCCTTTTTGTAGAACTCAAAGATCCGTGCCAACTTTGGAAGCCGGCCTTTTGCATACGCAGAGGGCCAAGCACACAGAAATGCGGCTGACTTATGTGTGGACCTTGCAGAGGAAATAAGCGCAAATTTTGAAGCACTGCCCTTTGCTATGGCTTCAGACAGTGATAATGATGCAGGTGCAAGCGTTACATCAGACACTGGCTCCCATGGACCCCCTTGCCGAATCGCAGCTGTTGCCGTTGCCCAGCAACGTATGTCTATGACCTTCATCTCAGTTTTAACTAAAAATGTGCATGCTTTTATTTTAGATTTCTTTTGTTTATCATTTTTTATGAGTTGGTAGTATGTGTGAAATATACATCTTGTGTTTGTCTTTTCCTCTTGGTACAGAGTACAACAGTGACCTGTCGTGCCATTACAAGGTGGAGCTGAGCTACGAGAACCTAGTCACCTCTGGGCCTGACTCACATCCTCCGCCTATTGCAGATGATGAAAGTGATGACGAGGATGATGACGATGTTCCGAGGGTGAGTAAGGACTCCACTTATTCACACTGTATCGAGAAAACGTTGGTGTGCTTGTATATTTGATTTGATATGATTTATGTTGATTTGGGTTTGACATTAGGAGGACCATTATGCCCTGCTGGTCAAGGCCTGGGAGACCAAAGTGTTTCCGACCATTCGTAGGCGGTTCCGTAATGAAGCTGAAAGGAAATCTGGCCTGGATCAAATCAAAGGAGCTCTGCAGCTGGGTAAAGAATGAAAGCATATCATTAAAACATAGAACAAAAATATTGTATAACGCAGCAAATTACCATAACATAAAACATTTATATTGCCAACATCATTTGATTAAGACAAGGAATAAACAGGTCAGCAGATCCACAAACTTCAAGGTTTTGTAAACAGGTGACGGCATGTCTGTGTCTGAATCTAATCATGAATATATCACAAACAGAATGAATGAAAGTGGATTGCTGGCACCTCTAAAAGCTGTCAGAAACTCTGAGTCAGAACATTGCTTTGGAGGAAAAAATGGAACAGAAAAGAAATGGAAAATATATTCTGTAGCAAGATGAATGCCTCTAATAATGAAGGTGCAATACACAACATACAAACAGGTGCTGTCGTAATATAATAGAAAAATGAATGATCCTTTAATATATGAAAACAAGGTAGGAAAATCATAGTGCTACTGTGACATGAAATTAAGTGACAAAAGTTATTGCCTCCTTTATTAAATGAATGGCTGACTAAACAATACCCATTCTGAGCCTATGCATATTTTATACTAATGTTCAGTCTGAAAATTCTGCACAATTCTGGTTAATATAGGTTAATATATACATATATATATATACGTACATATAATATATTTAATATAGGTTAAGCTTTAACAGTGTTTATCTCTGTGGTGTATTTGAATGGGAACAGGTATGGTGGACATTGCAAGACAGACAGTGGAGTTCCTTTATGAAGAGAATGGTGGCATCCCCCGTGACCTCTACCTCCCTACCATTGAGGATATCAAGGATGAGGCCAACAAGTTCACCATTGACAAAGTTCGCAAAGGTACCACCCACCTACATCACTATACAAGTTGAAATGATCTAACCTAAGGGAACATAAAGCACTGCATTAAAACTGTTCTGCATTTTCATTGACCTTGATGATAATCTGCTTTTTCAACACAGGCTTGACGGTGGTCATCCGCTGTCCTGACAGCAACAATACCAACAGCACTACGGGGGGAACAGCACTGCCCAAGTTTGCTATCCGGGGCATGTTGAAGACCTTTGGTTTGCATGGGGTGGTGCTCGATGTGGACTCTGTAAGTATAATACTTGTAAGTACAGTACTTCAGTAGCTTAACAGTGACTTTATCAGTAAACTAACTTGTTTTGTGTATGTGTGTTTGTTCAGGTGAATGAACTTGTACAGGTGGAGACCTACCTGCGCAGTGAGGGGGTGCTGGTGAGGTACTGGTACCCCATTGAGATGCTGGAGCGCCCACCTGCTGGATCTCGACGCACTGCGGCCAATGGCTTGGTCTCACTAGACAGTAGCAACATTCAGATTCATAGGTAACATATGAACTAAATGAGGATGATCATCATTTCATTTATAGGCATCCTGCTCTTGTGCTCAAAATCACGTCTATTTTCCTGCTTTGCCTCAGGGAACTGCTTCGCTGTGAGAGTGCGCTGGCTCGGTTATACTGCCGTATGGCCTTGCTCAACATCTTTGCCCCCAAGAATCCCCACACCTTCACTCGTCTCTTCCACATACCTGCTATCCGTGACATCACCTTGGAACACCTGCAGCTTCTGTCCAATCAGCTGCTGGCTCCACCCCTCCCTGGTGAGTTTAAATTATGAGTAACTTGATTTCTCAAGTATGTGATGTAAATGCTCTGTTGTGTTTCTGTACTGAATGCTCTGATGTTGTTCTTCCTGCAGATGGCACTATCAGTTCAAGTTCTATCCTGCTGGCCCAGTCTGTGCTTCATAACCTCCAGGGTCAAAGCTGCTCTCCGACAGACCTGTTCTATCAGGGCAATGCTCAGCCCATCCGGGAGTGGTTGACAGTGGCCATCACCCGTGCCTTGCATCAAGGAGAGGAAAGCTTATTGGAGCTCACAAAACAGATCTGCTGCTTTCTACAGGTCAGCTCTGCCACTCAGTGCTATATTTAATGAACTCTCTGGATACTACTTTGTAAAGCAGCTAAATGTCTCTGTTCATTTTGACAGAACGCACCAGAGCAGTTCACATCTGAGGAGTTTCCTGTAACGGAGTCAAAGGTTAGCATGGATGTCAGCTTTCCAGGTGCTGCATTTGTGATCGTATCCTGCAAGGAGAGCCAGCTAGGTTGCCGCAAAGAGTGAGTTACTTTGCTCTATTACGCTTAAGCAATTAACGATGAATTTGGATTTCTTACCATCCTTTTCCTTGTTACATTTCTCTCCCACCTTTTCCACCCCATTAGCTCAAGCCTGTACAAGGCTCCCTGGGCCCGAGTCATGGTGTATGGTCTGGGTCACAAAGTGCGTAGAAATGGCCAACTAAATCTGATGGAGGCTGTGTGCTATCCTCTGGATGCTTCACCTACCAACACAGGCCTTACTCCCCCTCCCACCACCAACCAATACCCCTCTGTTATCATACCCACTGATAAAGTACACATCAAACTGGGTGAGTATCTAACTCTAAAGCTGCTTCAAGTTTTCATCAAAAATAATCTGTTACAGGATGAAAAAAAAAAAATTAAATATGTAATTTTCTTGTTTACAGGAGTGTCGCCCCCTCCTGGTGCTGTACTGGTGCTGCACTCCTTGCCACTGGAGTTTCCTCTGGCCATGGCGTTTGCTGAACAGCTGTTGACGTGGAAGCTGGGAGAGGGCAGTGAACGGTCAGAGGATGAGCTGGACACGGTTCCCTCGTCTGTGCTGCTGCAGGTGGTAGAACTACTAGGTAGGTTGAACACCCATTTTTGACTACATTCAGCAAGTCTAATTTATTAACCTGTTAGTACGGTTGTGTACACCTTAGGATAAATGTAACCGGAGTACAATTTTGCTGACCCAAATTATTTGTTTGCAATTTTATAACTCTATTTTACATTTTGTTCTTGATTTTGTTTTTTTGGCCTTTGGGTATTATGTAAAGCTAAGATGGTGAAATTCTTTGTAAACCCCTTTTGAGTTGAATGTTAAAAAAAACATGCCAGTAAAAACAAAGCGATACATTACCGCTTTAGACGTGGGAAGATTTTTCACAACATCACTCCCCTAAGAAAAGAACCTCATACTTAAGAGGTCAAAAATGGCAATCTTAAATCATAAAATGTTCAGTTTGTGAGCTGCTTGAACCCAAATATTCATTATTCTTCACTGAATAGCTCCATGAGTCATAGAAGTACTTTGAAAGCTTGTGAGATAAATCATGCCAAACATGAATTAAGATTTCCCAGAATCCCATTTTTCCTATTGTTTTAGGTGGTTTGCTTTGGACCACTGATCTGGCTCCTTCCATCAAGGAACTCATCTTTCACTTGTTAGCTGAAGTCTTGCGGAAGATTCACCACTTGGAACAGCGCAAGAGCCCAGCTGGCCTTTCCAGCTCCATTGCTCTGCTGCTTAACCCCTGCCTCGCAGTGCTCATGGCCCTGCAGACTGAACTCCGAAAGCTCTACGACCGGGAGACTCAGGGGTGGACTGCTGCAGGTGCTGGTGCAGGCGGGTCTTCGTCTGGAGGCATTTCATTGGCTCTGGGGGCAGAGCAGAGCCGGTTCTCCACCTACTTCCACGCTCTGATGGAGGTGTGTCTGGCTGTCGCTGAGGTGACACTCCCCCTGAATGTTGGTGGTTCTTCAGTGGGAGCCCTGTCTTCCACCAGCGCCCCCAACCTCAGTGACTCCTCGTCATCGTCCTCATCATCCCCAGGTCAAACACCACAGAGCCCCAGTCTGCTCTCCAAACGTAAGAAGGTGAAGATGAAGCGTGAGAGAGCAGCGGCTGCAGTGGCAGCAGCAGTCTCTGGGAAACGGGGAAGTGGAGGTGCACGGTTGTCAGAGAGTGACAGTGCCCTGCTGAACATGGCGGGCAGTAAACCTGAGGACATGCTGTGGTTCCACCGCTGCCTCACTCTCCTGATGATCCTACGACATCTTGCCAATAAGGACCCGCAGGGTTTAAGTGTGACCAGTGATGCAGTGACAGATGCCTGCCAGGCCCTGGTGGGGCCTACTGCCCACAGTCGCCTGCTGGTGCTCTCAGGTATCCCCACGCACCTGGAGGAGGTGGTGGTTCGAAATGCCATCCGCAGAGCCTGCAACGCACACGGAGGCCTCTTCAAAGATGAAGTCTTCATCCCTCTGCAGGAAGAGGACCCCAAGAAGCCCAAAGCTGGAGCCGGGGTTTCCAGCCCTCAGGATGGCAAAGCAGGCCCTGAACCTGAGCGCCCTTTCCCTAACAACGGAGGTCCCGAGAGTCCTGACAGCTCCAGCAGCGTGACTCCAGCTTTGAGTGTGAGCGCTTCAGCTTCTACCAGCCAGACCTCCATCTGTAGCTCCTCTCAGGGAGTCTCCCGCACTGCCAGTGAACTTTCTGTCGATCAGGAGCTGTCAGCTGTTCAACCTCTCACGCCTGCTGCTGCAGGTTCAGCTGTTACATACCCACAACAGGGCCCCCAGGACCCCCAGACTGTTTCTAGTCAGGAGAGTCTAGATACCTCCCTGTGTAGTACAGGAAGCCTGGGGAGTCTCGGCAGCTTGGGGGAGCCTCTCGACAGTGCAGATACACCGTCGGTGTCGGATGGGGGCTCCGTGCACACAGTCACCTCACTGGAGAGCAATGCAGTCATGGCTAGGCCCATCAAGGGCTATGCTGTCATTGAGGTGGGTTAATTAAGAGCACATTAATAGAATTAAGCGGTTTGATTTTGTTTTGTTCTGAGGAAATACACTTATCTTTGTTTTTTTGATTATAGGTTCGTTCTCGGGCCAAAGTGGAAAAAATCCGTGCCAGTCTTTTCAACAGCAGCGACCTGATTGGTTTGTCCAGTCTGGAAGGTGAAGAGGAGCTAATGGAATTGACCAATGAGGAGATCCTCACAGCCTCCAGTGTTAACCAAAGCCTGTTTGACACACAGGGAAGCTCCGCCCTTGAAGACTACTTCCTGGACAAATCAGTCAGAGGTTGGTGTTTGATTAGATATTTTCTGCTTTTGCACAGTGACAGTTCTGACAGAATACAATCTTAAATCTTATCTCCATGTTTTAAGGTGACAAGCTTGTGCCTGGAGCACGAGATGTCCTCACAGATATTTTTAAGAGCTGTGTGCACTCGGAGCAGATGCTCAGCCTCACACCGGCCAAGCCGGTTAAAGTGTCTGACATTTACCTCAGCAAAGAGCAGATCAACTCTCAGACGCCTGGCAACCTTCTGCATACTTTCTTCACGAATGTTCGTCCTCCCAAGAAAGTACTTGAAGACCAACTTACTCAGGTACTACTGCGATGTACAGTAGTGGGGGAGTTGTTTCAACTAACAGAAACACATTAACACTTTATACTATATGTACATTCAGTTGTGTCACAATGATTTGTTTTTTATTCAGATTCTAAGAAAGTATGGTACTCCCAAGCCCAATAAGAACAAGTACAGTAAGGCAGGAAAAGAGCAACATCAAGGGAAGGTTGTGAGCACCAAGAGGCCCATCACCAAACCTCCCACCAAGGAAAAGTCTGTGCTCAACAGTGTCAGGTTAGTCATTTCCCACAGAACACTTTGAAACACAAGCACAAGTTTAGGTACATTTACACTTGGACGCAATAATGAAATTGAACTTTTGTGGTTTCTTGCCTGTGCCAGGACTGCGCTGAGTGAGAAGAAGACAGTTCTGAAGCCAAAGTCTCCTGAGAAATCCAGACCTGATGAGAAAGATGTGGAAAAGTCTCCTGCTAAAAAAAATGAAGGTTTGTAGTAGTCACACTTTGACTACACACAAGTTCAAGACAGCAGGCTTAACATAGTGTTTGCAAAATGTTCCTAGCAAAAGTTAAATCAATTAAATTTTTGCTTGAGAACTTGCTTAAGCTCTACTCCCCTCCCCTTGCTTAAATTAGGATTTAATATTGAGACAATTAGTCAGTGTACTGATGCGTCCACTGACAGAAAAGTGAGGATTTTCTGCTTTTGTTTCTGCTTTGTTTTATATAATTGGAAGTTAAATGCATCTTGGTATGTTTTTACTGTTGGCCAGGTAAAATTAGCGATATTTGAATTATGACTAAGATAAGATAAGGCACTACTGTGATGCTTTACTATCCCACTAGAATAAACCTGAGTCTTAAAGTTATATATTTTTTTGGGGGGGCTTTTTGTGCCTTTAATGGACAGGACAGTAGAGAGACAGGAAATGGTGAGGCAGAGAGAGGGGGAATGACACGCAGCAAAGGGCCGCCCGATGCGAGAGTCGAACCGGGGCCAGCTGCAGCGAGGACTGTAGCCTCTACATATGGGCGCCTGCTTAACCCACTGCACCACACGACGCCCCATAATCCTGAGTCTTGAGTTTTTTAAACCCAGACCTGTGAGCTGCTTCACATACCACTTTGTTTTCTTTAGTCCCAGAGGAGAAGTACTTGACACTGGAAGGCTTCCATAAATTTGCTGTTGACCGTGCCAAGCAGGACATCCGCAGCGTCTGGAGGGCAATTTTGGCTTGTGGTTATGACCTCCACTTTGAAAGGTGAGAACAGGAGAGTCAGACTCCAATAACCAGCACTCGGACTGCTGTAGCTCAAATTCTGCCACATTTATACACTAGCTGTTGTGACAAAATGTGTCTCCTTTAAAGCTTTATCAAATTAAGTTTTGTAGTGATCTGATATTTGATTTATCAGACTTAATCATAAAGTAAGCGAATGCAGTTGTTTAAAATTGTATATATTGCTCATGTTTTTACCCAAGTCCTCTTTTAACAACCATTATATAACCTGCATCACAGCATTCCTGTAATTGTCTCCTGTAATATGTTGCATAGTGTCCTATAGTGTGGATGGAAGCTGTATATAAGACACTCTGTTTACCTTTTTAACAAACTAGAGGATATAAATATATGGGTAAGAGTGACACCTCTGTATTTAACAGCAGCTGCCCTCTTTTCTAGGTGCACCTGTATAGACACTCGTCACGCCCAGAAGGCCTGTAGGAAGTGGAGCTTGGAAATGGATGTGGCATTGGTCCAGTACATCAACAGGCTGTGCCGTCACCTGGCTATTACACCAGCCAGACTACACCCCCATGAAGTCTACCTGGACACCAGTGATACCGCTGATCCCCGTGTGGCTAGCCTGCTCAGTAAGAAACCTGCCCGCGCAGTAAAGCATGACTGTACGCTCACTCACAAGAGATTCAAGTCAACAAAGCCTCTTTTAATGACTTATTCTTGTGAATCCATCGTACATATTTTCATCTGTAATGTAATGTGCACAGTTCACACTCGCTCTGTTGTTGTCAGCTACAAATTACGTTTTGTGTGTTTTCAGATGTGCCTGTGGAGAGTCTGCGTTTGCGCTTCGCTCTGCTGCAGTCCCTCAACAACACCCTGGAGAGTTTCTTTCTGCCGCTGGTGGAGCTAAGACAGACGCATACCTATCAGAACAGCATTGCAGCACTGTTATGTGAGGCCAAAGGTGAGTAGGATCTCAGCACAGATCTAGAAGGTTAATGGGACAAAGTCAACTATGTGGGCCATGTTTTTGAGGTGTGACCGTATCAGTGTATTGACCAATTTAGGAAACTCACTCTGTTAAAATTTAAATATCTGAAGTGGACTAAAAACAATGTGAATCTGATCAGATCTAATCTTTGTCACCCTTACCACTTCTTCTGTCCTCATTTGTTACAGGTCTAATCTTCTATGACACGAAGGTCACAGTAATGAACAGAGTACTGAACGCCACAGTACAGCGAACAGCTGACCACGCTGCTCCAGAGATTACACTGGATCCTCTCGAGATTGTGGGAGGTAGGCATTCCTTTCACTTGTTCACGTTTTTTTTTTTTTTTTTTTTTTTTGTTTTTTTTTCCAATTTCATATCACTTGTACTGGTTCGTTGCAAACATTCTGTCTGATTCTCTGGCCTGTTTCCGTCCTTCAGGTGAGATCAGATCTTCAGAGAACACGTATTTCTGCCAGGCAGCACGCCAGCTATCCTGCGTGCCGTCGTCCCAACTTTGTGTGAAACTGGCTAGTGGAGGGGACCCGACCTATGCCTTTAACATCCGCTTCACTGGAGAAGAAGTTCATGGCACAAGTTAGAATTTCTCCTTCACATCCTTTTCCGTACTTCCTTACAGTCCTTTACTTGTCAAAATGTTTGCTTTTTTTCAAACCTAACTGTAGCTGTGACGGATCTGTCTCTCCAGGTGGCTCCTTTAGACACTTCCTATGGCAGGTGTGTAAGGAGTTACAGAGTTCTGCTCTGTCGCTGCTGCTCCCCTGCCCCAGTGCTGCAGCCAACCGGAACAAGGTAACGTCTTTCAGTATCTGACATGTTTTCAGTTTGTCCTGTTTTTGACTCTTTTGTTCTTTAAAACAAGACATACACCTGTAGTAATGATTGGCCTGATGCTGCCTGAAATCTCAATGTTTCCTCACAATTTTGAAACTTTACTATGAAATGTTCTGAGTTTGAGTGAGTTGAGTACAATCACAAAACTACAGATTATACTGTTAATATCAGAATCCTAAGAATACAGCCTTCCTAAGAATATTATCTGGCATAACAAAGTTAATCACAGGGGTTGTAGTGTGAATTATAGTTATTTTTTGCTCTCCTCAGGGGAAGTACATCCTGACACCATGCCCTATAAGCTACGCAGAGGAACAGTTGTTGCACTTCTTTGGTCAACTTCTGGGCATAGCCATCCGCGCAGACGTGCCGCTTCCTCTGGACCTGCTAGGCTCCTTTTGGAAGGGTCTGGTGGCCGAGTCTCTTGACCTGGAGCAGGACCTGCAGGAGGCTGACGTGCTCACCTACAACTACGTCAAAAAGTTTGAAAACGTAAGCGACAGCACCGTGTCAGCAACTTGCTTGTTGATGTTAGGCTGCTTTCCCTGCTGAAGCCATGCTACAATAACATCTTCATTTGACACTGCAGGTAAGTGATGAGACAGAGCTGGAGGCCCTGTGTGCGGAGATCTCCTCCCAGCACCATTCAGGAGAAAGCCCGGACTCCCCCAGCCGGCCCTGCTGCACCTTTACCTACATCACTATGACTGGTGAGGAGGTGGAGCTTTGTCAGGGAGGCCGCAACCTCACCGTCAGGTACAGGAAACCTACTCATGTTTTTCTTGACTGCAGATGTCTTCAAATAATTTGATGCAGCAAAACTGTATCTATCTACCCAGCACATTGGTCTGTTCTCATTCTGGATGTATTGTATTGCTTCTTTATGTTAAGCTGGGAGAATAAGGATGTGTATGCGCGGGCGGTGCGGAGCCTTCGTCTCAGGGAGCTGCAGAATGTGGAGTGTATGACAGCAGTGCGTGCTGGGCTGGGCTCCATCATTCCCCTGCAGCTGCTCACCATGCTCAGCCCCATGGAGATGGAGCTGCGCACCTGCGGCTTGCCTTACATCAACCTGGAGTTCCTCAAGGTAAAGATTACATTTGTGTGAAATCTGAATTAGAGAGCTTTGTTATAAAGGGCTTTAACCTTAGTCAGTCGGTTAGACTTGTTCATTTCAGTACTATAAGATAATTTTCTTTTTTACAGGTTAGTATTATTAAAATCTGATTTCAGTGCACCCTACTCTCTCCCTCTGTAGGCTCACACCATGTATCAGGTGGGTCTGATGGAGACAGACCAGCACATCGAGTTCTTCTGGACCGCCCTGGAGATGTTCACTCAGGAGGAGCTCTGCAAGTTCATCAAATTTGCCTGCAACCAGGAGCGCATCCCATTCACCTGCCCCTGCAAGGATGGGGGGCCCGACACTGCCCACGTTCCCCCCTACCCAATGAAGATCGCCCCTCCTGATGGAGCTGCAGGTAACGGCTTACGAGGTTCCAACAGCGCTGTGATTGGACACAAGGGCTGCTATCTCTGTGTGATGTTCTTCTTAGTGCTGTTGGTGCAGAAACTACTGATAGTGATTATCAAAGCAGCTCATGTTGTCTTGCAACCTTAGGCAGACTTTGAACATGTTGTTTGTCATGTTTTTGTAAATTAGTAGGTGTGTATCACGGAGATATACTCAGCAGTTCCATGTAGAAAGACACACTGTTAATTCTGATACCGTATGATATCCTCACATTCGCAGAGGTGGGACCTATCTGAGTTACTATTTCAAGTCACAGGCTAAATCTGTCTACTAGGGTTTACTACAGATAAGATAGCTTAACACTCTTACTCACTTTTATCAGTAGACGAGCTTATTATCACTTGCTACACGGCCTTCTGGCCACATTCTGCAGAACCATGAAAAACTCCAGTGGTAAACCTGCATTACAAGACTCATTATGGAAGAGCAGCACTCAGTGATTTTGTTGTAACACACCTTCCTGTTTTTCTGCTCTCCAGGTCAGCCAGACTCGCGCTACATTCGCGTGGAGACCTGTATGTTCATGGTGAAACTGCCCCAGTACACCTCTTTGGATGTGATGCTGGAGAAACTGCGATACGCCATCCACTACCGCGAGGATCCTCTCAGCGGCTAAGAAGACTTGACAACCCAACGTTCCCAAGCATATATACCTGCCCCCCACCCCCCACCCACCCACTCTTACTTTTGACCCCTTCCTCCCTTCACCCCCACACTCCCGGACCCTCCTCTAAAACAGACCTTTATGCTCTGCTGCTCCAAAAAAAACCCACAAATTTAATTCAACCTTTTTTTTAGGTGGCTATTAATGTTTTGCATGTTAATCCCTGCTTCTTCTTTTTTTTTTTAAATTGCAGTTTACATAAATACTACATCTCATGATTATGTTTGATGCATATTTTTTGAGGAATTCAGGGAAGATAATCTGAATTAACATTGACACAGATAACAAGTGTCTGTTATGGATGCACTGAATTTGAGGATGGCATTGAGGTGAAGCAACTGTGACACCGTTCTTTTGTTTTCCGTTCACCTTTTCCCTTCCCCTAACTTTAACCGAAGGTTCAACAAGGTTCAGTCAAGTTCTGTGAATTTAGCAACTTAACACGATGACTTCATATCAGCACTTTACAGTCGCAAGTTCAATTCATGATCGCTGAACTCTCAAGTGTGGTCTCAGCTAAACTAGCTCCTCTCTGAGTTGTTTCTGTAAAGGCAACAAACAAACTGTTATTCTCCTGTTGCTTAACCTAGCTGCCTCCCTCTGTCCCCCCGTCTGTGGGGGTGATGTTCTGAAACATGCCTTTGCTGTACAGTAGGACCCTCTCTCTAGAGGGCGATGCTGGTTGGTGCGTGATAAGAAAAACCCAAATGATTTTCACAGAATTATCTGACGTTTGAGATGGAGGTACTACTACTACCAAAAAAAAAAAGGAAATGTGTGATGCTGCCTATTTTTTGGCCATGACAGCTATGAGCAGGCAGAAGATGTGAACAAGTGCTGTACAGGATATTATGTAGTTTACTGCCTGTTTAAAAAAAAAAAAATAAAAAAAAATATGAACTGCTAATGGACAAACTAACTTATGCCTATATAAACTGAATACATTTTATTCAAGTCTCTGAAGAGAGGGTATTTAAGTCATGTAAAAAAAAGTCATATTAATCTATTTGTTTATGAAATTGCTCTTTGATTTTTCGATATCCAAGTAGCTGTGGACGCATGGTAGGTCAGGTAGACTGGACGATAAGAGAGGCCTGCTGGTTCTGATAAACTTACACTTCAGGTTTGTGAAACCAGTGTCGCTTTGTGAAAATGGGAAGGAGACGATGTTCTCACGAGCTGCTCTCCCACGTTGTTTGTGTGCTACTGCTACTGAATGTGCAACAAATCCCACCCCCCCTTTGTTCCCCAACATACACAATCTACACACATACACCGGGGAAGGGGGGGTGGATTATCTTGAGTTCTGCCTTTTCATAGTTTTCTTTAATGAAAGATGAACAGGATTCTGCTGTTTTTTTAATTTTACCCATAACCAAATGTTTAGCTTTGTAAAAATTAAATAGAAAAAAAAATGTAAATAGACTGAAGTTATGTTTGATGGCAGTTTTTATTAATTGCTAATTCACTTCACCTTATAATTTCTGTTTTTTGTTTGCACTACTCTTCCAAGAAAAGATTCTAAAATGAGCAAACTAGGTGATGTCTGTTGGATATCCAGTTTGTTGTGTTGTTATTTTTTATGAATTTTGGAAATACCAGTAATCTTATCACCTTTGTCTTGTACTCAGATGGAATCAATTTCTTCTACTCATGGTGAAACATGTTTTCTTGTGTGAGTAAAATCGCCATTTTACTTGGATAGAACTGAAAAACAACAGAATTGATATTTGACGCATATTGGGTTGTTGAATTGCTTGCGAGTTTTGGTTTTGGTTCAGTTCTTTTGAAGGGTGATATACCGCTGCTAACAGGGACGCTCTCTCTTCTACTTCCTCCTCTGGCGGGGGAGTAGATAAGGTTAGAAAAAGGACATATCCATACAAAGAGGTGTTGCGATAAAATGTGTGCTGTACATTTACTTGATATTTATTACAATTATTTATGGTTGCATTAACTTAACTTTTACTGTCTTACCTCTGCACATCAGAAACTTAACATATCTAAAATGGATTATACAGATGTAAAGAATCAGATGGCATTTGAGATTTCTGTGTCACAATAAAGAAATGTCTTCATGTACAAACACTGTTTGACTGTCCCGCTTTATGTATTTCACATATTGCTCAGATAAACATTCAGAGTGGTTGGGAAAACATGTCTCATAAACTGATGTTTTCTACTCCAAAATCCACCCCAAAATGGGCCATTTGACATTTGACATGAGCGGGCGGACTTGCCTGCTACATGTCCACACAGACAATGAATGTTTATCATGACGAATGATGCCTGTGAAGCATGTTTTGTCTCTTTTAGGACACGCTCTTTATGTAAGGCCCCACAACCAACTCTGGTTACATCACCACTGGCTGTAAACCAGACACCTTTTCAAAGCAGCAAGTGCTGGGCCAGGCCAGTTCTAGCTGGATCTCTAGTCACTGCTCACTGAGTCACACTATCCCTTCAGCTCCATTATGTGCTATATTCAAAGGGAACTATGTACAGCTGTAGGAGTAGTGTTTAAAACAGACTGTATATAAATAGGTTTAAACAGTTTTGTCAGCAGAAATTTGATGTATTTGATATTTCTGTGTTACACTGCAAACTCAGTTTATATGAGTTATGTATTGTGTGTATGGCTCCCCCAGCTGAACTATACTGTGGAGCACCAGTGGTGTGTCACTCAGAAAAGTGTGGCTCGTGTACAGTGGTTGAATTTTCTCAGAAAATTATTTAGTAGTAATAAAAACATCAGTCTAACACCTCATATTTTATTTGAAGTCAGATTTCTCATTTGTAATACCAAGTCTACGACACTAGCCAGGAGGAATCCTAGGAATGTCTCCAGCATGTTGACTAGTCGGTTTCCAAAGAACCAGTCATCTGTCCCTCACATACAGCTGCCCCCCCCCCCCCCCCTTTTTTTTTTTTTCTGACATAAGGACCCTCCACCCCTAAGTCTGTGACCACCAGACCAATGTGCAGCTTGGAAAAGTGCCACATCCCTAATGATCCAGCCAATTGAGCGCTCCAGACATTGCAGTGTGTTCAAAAGGCATGTATACGTCTGCTGTGGTCATGCGACATGCGACTGACCCAACAGCTTCTTTAGCAACCCGAAGGTCTTAAAGTCAGTGAGGCCACTCGAACTGGCTGGAATACAGAGCTGTGTAACGTAATCCTCACTCTAGAAGTAGTGCAAGACATGGACACATGCTCTCTGTGTTGACTGAATTCACTTACTGCTGTATGAAAAATTAGAAGCCAAATTCAAAACTTTATGATTTATTCATTCATAGTCAGTCAAAGGATCACAGCTGCTCAGGGATGTAATTGTGAGTGCATCGTGCCTGCCAAAGCACGCCCCTAAGGTGTGAGGAACTTGAACAAATTGTTGTACAATGAATAATTTAATGGTATGGAAGAGATTGTTATTAAGATGGAGCTCAAATAATAACTTCACATATGCACTGTTTAAACATCCCTTTATCAGAAGTGATACCAAAGGGCTTTACATAGCAAGTGCAATACGTATATATATGGCATGTAGACATACAGAATGCACATTTTATATACTGAAGTACTTTGGATTTTCTTTGGATGTGTGTTTTCAAGGCTGCAATTTATTAACATTTCTAAAATCGGTTTGGAGAGTGGTCGACCTTGATGTGTCTGGTTATTAAAGACAGAGTATAAAGATATACTGTATACTGTAAATATCATTGTGGCCGATTTATCACTTACAATAGGAGGCAAACATGAGCCAGAAGTCCATTCATGATATTCTGTATGATACTTCATGCTGTGAAGAAGTGGTTCGATCTGTAATTTTACATACCATCTGCAGCCAGGAATGACAAAGGAAAATTATTCTTCAGGCAGAATATTCAGAAATATAATTTATTAATTTTTTAAATACATCTCAAAAGTACAAAAGCGGAGGAAAATTTTACAAAGCAAGCATGCTAAATACAAATGTGAATGCAACCTAAATGTGTCAGTCTATAGAGGTCTCTCTAGTCACAAACTACCTCTACCAGAGCAGTGTCACAACTACAACATTTTTAAAAGATAAAAAAAAAAAAAAATCCCTCCAGCTGCTCGCACTCACATTTGTCAGTCTCAGGAGATTTTCACGGTCTGGAATGATTTAGTCAGTGGAGCACATCGACAATGGGATTAAGGATTGAGACCAACTGATGGAGGAATAGAAGAAAGGTCAGAAAGACCACAGGTAGTCGGCCAAGCTAGATAATACCCAGCTGTTTTTTCAGCCTCCACAATTGCCCCATGCTGATGTTGTTGCCTCCGCACACCACAATGACCACAGGGCCAAGGTGCTGAGCCAGCTTGCCCTCATCCTGCAACCTTTTGATAATACCACTGTACACAGCTGCCAGGGCGGCACCACAGGCAGGCTCCACCAGGACCTTCTCGTCATCTGCAGAGAGAGAAGATACCAGAGGAGATCAGTCTCACGGCTGATTTTTGTCATTTTAGATCTAGTGCACATCTGTCTGGGTGTTGGTCGTACTCACCTACAAAGTGTTCGACAGCTTTTACAGCCTCCTGGTCTGTGATTACCTCTGAGAAAACTGTGTGCTCCTGCACCAGTTTCATTGTCTGTGCAGAGACCCGTGTCAGGCCCAGTGTGGTCGCAACACTGGGGAGCAAAACAAAAAGGTCAGTTTTCACCTCAAGAAGAGGTAATGTAGAGACAAACGCCAGACCAGACAGTGTCATTATTTGGATGTAATAGCATTAATGATTAGGTCATACACAATACCTGGTAATTGCAGGTAAAGTGACCAGCTGTCCAGCCTTCATGGCTGCATTGAGGCTATGTGCTCCCATGGTTTCCATGGCTACAATAGGTACGTCAGCCCAGTCAGCACGACGCAGTCCCTCCACCACTCCGTTCAGTAGGCCTCCACCTCCCACCGACAGCACTATGGCTCCTGGCTTCTCCCTCAGGTCTTGCTCCAGCTCCTTCACCAGAGATGTATGGCCTTCCCTGCACACACAAACACAACACAGCCCTGTCAGTCTCCTGGAAAGGTATTCTTTTTTTTTTTTATTTATTAATTTATTAATTCTTAAATGTAGACAGTCTATGCATGCTGCAGCTTCATTTTTCTTTCTCCTTCAAGGCAGCACTTCTTTCTGCAATGCAAGTGCGTCATAAAATGTTGATCTTATCTTACTGTAAGTAGCCCGCGATGTCAGGGATTTATGGATGTGTTTAACTATTTGACTGTGACGTCTAATGTGTAAATGAATTATCTGGCAACCTCTCAAAGTTAAGTCTGTGATAAGATACAGTGTATCTGACATAACACCTCATCCAACCCCTTCAACTGTTCTATACGTGAGTACGAATGACAGAATGTGATATGACAGGTGTCACTATCAGTCGTTTGTGCTTTGTAAAACAATTTAATTTCCTTTAGTGTAGAGAAGAAACTGTCTTATCACTGCCTCCCCCTCTATTTCCTGATGACAGAGAGATTACTATGGGAGGATTTGTTCAGAGAGCACATAGTGATGCTGACACAGTCCCTGAGGGACAGACACTCAGAGACTGTCTTACCAGATGAGGGGGTCATCAAACGGAGAGATGAATATCCACCCAGGGTTATTTGCCACAAGCTGTTGTCCATATTCAATGCTTTCATTTAGAGCCTGACAAAGACAAGGCACACATTTGTTCAATGTGAAGAATTAACATTATTCTAAGAGCATATAAAAATAAGAAAATAATAATATGTGCAAAATGTAACCAGAATCCACAATTTTTTTTAATTTAAAAAGTGATATGATTGATGTGAAGAATGAACTAACCTTTCCATGGATGACCACAGTGGCACCCTCGTCCCTCAGCCTCTCCACTGTGGGATTTGGTGTGACACTTGGAACTACTATGGTAGCAGGTACCCCGAGCTGGCGGGCAGAATAAGCTGCTGCCATACCAGCATTTCCTCCTGTTGGGACCAAAAGTTTCAAAGATTACACACTCAAACAGGGCCAGAGATAATTATCAAATAGATTTTTTTTTGTATTTTTCCTTTTTTTCTTTGGTGCTCACCTGAACAGCAGACAAACCGCTCACATCCTCGCTCTGCCCACTATATGAAAAAAACAAAACAAAAGAGACTTTACAGTCAAAAATCACAGCGACCCAGTGTTCAGATTAGAGATGACACACTTAAACTGGTCCATACTGGCTCCTCTGGATCTATGCCAATCACCCCAGCCTCAACTTCATCAACACAAACCTCCTACAAAACAGAGGAGAAGAAAATGACTCACAGTTTTGCAGAGGTGGCCGATGCCCCTGATCTTAAAGGATCCTGTGGGCTGAGATGAATCCAGCTTGAGGTAAACAGAGGTCCCAGCCACTTTGGTCAAGGCAAGGCTCTGCCTCACAGGTGTGGCCACATGAAGAGGTTGCTGGGTCTTCATCTCACTGTGAAAAAGACAAGCAATAGAAAAGTGCCAAATAATTCAAAACATTGAGCTGATAAAAGAAACATTTGCAAATGTCATTTTTCAAAAACAAAAAGTAAACATAGGTGATTCATTTTCATGTTTGTAGGTAGGTAGGTAGGTTTCTTTATTTGTGCCCATAGGTCAAAAGTAAAAGAGTCAAGTTGTTTCAACTTACCAGACTTAGGTGGAAGAAAATAAGGATCAGGAAAATAAACTGTGCAGTAAATAATGATCCCAAATGTCCTTATTTCTTCTTCTTCTTGTCCCCTTGCAACTTAAGTGCATATATACCTGCTTATGTTGTGGGCTTGGCAAAGGAGGCCCACTTGCTGACCAATCAGCGTTAGGCATTCTGCCACCAGACCCTCCCAGTTGTCGTAAGGATGAGACGTGCAGAAGATGAATGAAAGTCCGCCCGCTGAATTTCACTTCATTCTTTCAAACAACAATCAATTTTCTAGGATGTGTCACGGTCTGATGTAAGCTGGGATGTTCGTACAGTCTGCACTGGTATGACTGGCAGGACTGTGCAGTCATTGAGAGGAAAAACAAGATGTGTTTGCACCTCTCACTGTCATGATTAAGACATCATATTTTAATCAGTATTCTTTGATAGAAAGCGTGTAAAAATGTGTTTTCCCTAAAGCTCATTACATAATTTGACCCTCTTCTCGTCTCCTCTGAGACCACCCATGACATTTTTTACACGATGTGCTTTGCATGTTCTCTCCCCTCTAAAGGAATTGCACACACTGCTGGCATTACCAAAAGAGTCACTACTATTTTGGCCCCGATCTTCAGCTACCAAAAGCGGCCTCCGTGAGCAGCCTCCGTGTGGACGGTTCAAACCTGAACGATCCGGTGTTTCCCGAGAGTGTGACTTGCTGTCCCTGCATAAGTGGAAGAAAGTGCTTTAAAATCGCTGTCTGTCAGGTTGTAAATATCCATATAACAAGTGTAAATAAAGTGGGTTTAAATATGTTGATTTGCACATGCTAGTAAAATTATTTAATGACAATACTCTTGTATTTTTTATTGCATTTATTTAAAATTGTGTCCTTAGATTATTAGTTTGATGGTGTTCTACTTTGTGATAGAGAACCATGCCAGCCCTCTGACCAATGATATAACCTGGCCCGCTGCACGACAAGAGCCTGGGGTGAGATGACCGAGGCTCAGTTCCAGCACCTGCTTATATGCTCAGGGTCGCCTCAGAAAGATCATGCGACGTTATTCTTCCTCATGGGCCTATTATTGCCACAGTTAGGACAGTAACACGCTACCAAACAATAGTACAACATTTGACGAAGCCCTTCACATAACTTCAGTGGATCACCACAGTGGAGCAAGATCGACACAAACGAATAAGTAAATACATTTTAATATTAGATAGTTGATCACCATAATTTTATATTTGTGGTGGCCAAAGTCAGCTGATGATGTTATTGAAAATATTACATTTTAACTATATTATAGTTAATAGCCAATTTATCAGCTAATTAATTATTAAAAAATAATAATTAATTAATTAATTAAGGTCTCTGAAATTTTATCACATCACATTCACTTTAGAATCTTTTTTTTTTCTTTTCACCTTGCTACTTAATTTTTTGTAGGCAATGCTGGCAGGTAAAGTAACTGTAACTATTTAATTTCATAACAATTTGAAAATGTCCAATTCTGTCCATTATAAATTCTAAATTTGTATTGCACAGAATTAGCAGCTAATGTTACTTTCACTTAATATTAAAGTTCCTCTCCAAACATGTTTTAAACTAAGTAAAAATACTTTGTTTTGTTCAACATGATTTTCTCAAATAAAAAGTGAGTAAAAAATCCAAAACTGTTAGCACACTTACGCTTACTTTCTCATTGAAAAATCTGTATCAGGTCTTGTGCCCCGGCCACCCTCGCTTCTCGCTTTCTGGTGACAGGTGAAATATAAATGCTATCAGTGTAATTAGCGTAGGAGACAGGAGAGACTCAGCCACATGTTTGAGACTCAGTCAGACCAGACTCAGGACTTTTTGAGGAGTTTGCTGTGCATCAAAATCGGCGACTAGAAGACGTATCCGGACGGTAACGTAGTTAATTGGTTATGTTGTTTGTTAGCTTGTAACTGACAGTAGCTGACACAGTGTTAGCGGCTGTGCTAATGCTAACTCTTGCTCTCTCTAGTGAAGGTGAAGTGCATATCAAGATGGTTAGCATTAGAGGAAACATCATAGAGCCACAGCTACATGTTTGAGCCTCAGTCAGACTGAGACTCAGATGAGGAGTCTTGTGACCAAAATCGGCGACTAGCAGACGTATCAGAACGGTTGGCGTTGTTAGGATCTTTTATTTGTTTTGGCTGTTTGTTAGCTAGCAACTGGCAGTTGCTAACACAGTGCTAATGATTGTGCTAATGCACACTCTCGCTACCTACCATAGTAGTTAAGTGTACAGCAAATTCCATGGTAGAGAGACTGAAGGACGAGGGATAAATAATGATGGTTTGTGGTTAAATTGTGCATATACATTAGTATTTTCTGATTTTATATGATCTTAAATAATTTTAATTCATCAGATTGAATAAGGTTGTGTCTTGTCTTTGTCAGGTTCTAAATGAAATCACTGAAAATGGACAAGAGCTTGTGGCAAATAAACCTGGTTGGATATTTATCTCTCTGTCTGATGACCCCTTGATCTGGTAAGATGTTCCATGTAGCAATGGAAACCATGGGAGCACATAGCCTCAATGAAGTCATGAAGGCTGGTCACTTTACTTGCAATTACCAGGTATTGTGTATGACCTAATCATAAATGCTATTACATCCAAATAATGACACTTTCTAGCATTTGTGTCTACATGACCTCATCTTGTGGTGAAAACTGACCTTTTATTTTGCTGGTCTATGCACAGACAATGAAATTGGTGGAGGAGGACAAAGTTTCGTCAGTAGTCACATCTTTATACCTACAAAAGAGGACCTATTATTTTCCAAATTTTCCTATATTGTGATAAATAGCTTTTTGTGTATGCAAATGGTCTCCAAAGTCGCAAGGCTCAAAGTACACACTGTTGCGGCAAAATTTACTTTCTCATTTACATGAAATGCCTTGCCAGAGGCCGTGGCCTTACTTTCTAGACCTGTTGATGTCAATATGTCCTTCAGTGCTGCCCACATGGAAGCAGCACATCATACAACTACTTAAAATGAAGGCCAGGAAACGCTTTTCTAGTTTAGGAGCAATGCTGTAAAGACACAATGTTCTCAATTACCTGGAGAAATATTTTGTTTGCTCTGCCAACGGCAGAACCACAAAGAACTCAGTGGCTGGAATTCATTTTTACTACAGTTCTCTCCACTGTTCCAAACATTTTATTGTGTGCCCTGCACTTCAAGGATTGAATAAAAAAAAAAGTGCACAGTTCGATAATGGATTTTCGCAATGGTTGTATCTGAAGGACAGGGCAGTTCCCACTTTATGTTTCCCAACAGGAGAGTCAGGCTCACAACCTGTAAGTGTACATCATTTTTTGTAGATTTAGGATGTTTAAGCGGGTCGCCGGCGACCTGATCATGTTAGTGTGAAGCAGTGTTGGAACACGCACAAAGATAAATGCTTAAATGTTTGTCTATATTATACTATACCTTGGATAAATGATCCACAATTTAACCATTCAGTTCATTTTTCAGAGGGGGGAGGGGGGCCTTAAAGAGCCCTGACCTCTAACAAATCACCATCACAAATTCAGTGTTGATTTGAAATGAATGAGTTACACTTATGTTACCTTCCAGCGATGCCAACTAAGAAAGAAGTATGATTAGAAAAAATAAGCACTAAACAATGATTCTAAAGTGAATGAAAAATGATAAAAGGTGAGTAACCTTAGCTGCTAAATTGGCCGTGGATTATGTACATCTGGACAAAAATCTTATATTTTCAATAACATTAGCTGCTGACTTTGGCCACCACAAATCTATGTTGAGATAAAAGGACAAAGGTCATTAACATTAGCTGGTAATTTGGTCTTCAAGGTTCCAATGAGATGATGAAATGAGAAACTCTGTGTTACATTAGCTGCCATGTTTGGCCATTAAATTTCCTATTAAAATGAAAATGTTTCAACAACTTTAGCTCTTAAGTTTGGCCATGAAACATGACTTTCCTATTAAAATGAAAATCTGTCAATTACTTTAGCTTCTAAATTTGGCCATCAAACATAGAATGAAAATGTTTCAACAACTTAAGCTACTAAGTTTGGCCTCCAACAATGAAATGTCAAGGAAAAAGAGGGAAGTTACAGTAACATTAGCTGCTTATTCTGGCCATCACAAAGTCAGTATTGTTTTGAAATGAATTAATTAGTTACATTACCTTCCAGCATAGTCAGTTAAGAAAAAGGAAGTATTTTAGAAAAAACAAACATTTAAATTATTCCAAAGTGAGTGCAAAATGATTGAACATCAGTAGCCTTAGCTGCTAAATTGGACATTGATTATGTTCATTTGGAAAAAATATAATATTTTCAATAACATTAGCTGCTAACTTTGGCCACCACAAATCCATGTTGACATAAAATGAAAAAGGTCATTCATCAAAAATTAAGGGTGAAAATTTAAATCACACATCAGATCTTGATGAACAAATTATTCAAGTTGAAAATCTTTACTGATGTACATTGTATAATTTGTTGAGAACAAATTGACATAACAAATTAAACCAAAATCACCAATAAATGAAGGGCTGGATTCACAATCGCACCGAAAATCTAAGCAAGAATTGAAATCACAGGCTGATCGAGCTTGCGTGAATTTCATAATGGCAACTCATAATATGACTCAGCAGTATGTATGGCCACCGCATGCATGTATGCACTCCCGACAATGTCTGGGCATGCTCCTGATGAGTCGGCGGATGGTGTCCTGGGGGATCTTCTCCCAGACCTGGATCAGGGCATCAGTGAGCTCCTGGACATTCTGTGGCGGAATTTGCCGGCGTCGGATGCAAATACAGCAAATCTTCGTGTGACGGCACGTATGGATGTGCCATCTTGGAGGAGCTGGACTACCTGTGCAACCTGATTGGGCTGCAGGTACCGCCTCATTCTACCAGTAGTGATAAGGACACTAGCAAACACAAAACATTCACTTGTGCTTCCTAAATGGACAGATTGATATCCCTGAAGTTTAACTGACTTGGTGTTATACTGTATAGTGTTCCCTAAATTTTTTTGGGCAGTGTATAATATTTTCATTAGCATTAGCAGCATAAAATGAAAAACTTACATTAGCTGCTAGGTTTGGCTATCAAACAACTGAATGAAAAGTTTTCAATTACATTAGCTATAGAAATTCAAGTTATAGTCAAAATTTCATGAAAGTCAGTTGTATTAGGCATTACATGACCACCATAACACACAGGCACAGGCATCTTTCTCCCTTTGCTGAGAAAGAACAACTGTTTATATTGCCTGTCTCTTCTGAACAATTAGCCTGGGCAGAACCAAACTTCATTCAGGGTATGTAAGTCTATCCTATTTAAAAAGATTAACTGACAAAAGTTACTATTATCTGTAAACATCAATGGTACAAACAATATGTAAATTGTAATTTTCTAAACAAACTGTATAATCGCTCGAAATCAGACCAATACTTATTGACACAGTATTTTCAACTTATGACCACCCCCACAGTCATGGCATAAGCTGTGACATCATTGATGACATCAGCAAGAGCATAAAAGAGGGAAGTTTTTGGCTGCCACCCCCTTCACATCAGCTGTTTTTGTGTTATTTCTGACTTAATTGATCAGTAATCACATATAATGATTGTCATAACCTCATGGTGAACATGCTGACAAGTCAAACGCTGAGAAACCATTAAACAATTATCTTAATTCAATTTTATTTTAAGTTTTAATTTTGGACATTTTGCCTTTATTGTCACAGTATAGTGAGAGATAGAAAGGAAAGTCAAGGAAAGGAAGAGAGGGGATGACATATAGCAAAGGGCCGTGGGTCGGATTCGAAACCATGGTCGCTGTGGTTAGGACTAAGCCCATGTGGTACGCGTTGTTCCAGGTGAGCCACTGAGACGCTCATTAATTCTACTTTTAAACAATCACCTTAGAATATTGTAAGCATAAAAAGTGTTAAATGCTAAAACTGTAATAATTTAATTTAGATAACTGATGTGTATATATAATTATCTACCAATAATTGTTATAATAATAATTGGTTGTTATTTTAGATTAAGTGGCTGCCAGGAATTGACAAGCAAGAGAAAGTAGAAAACAGAATTGAAATAAAACAAAAAAATTAAGGAAATCAGAGTAAAGCTAAAATGGAAACATACAGTATCCATGGTTGAAATACAATGACAGGATTATTTTTAAGACTCTTTTCTGAAGCAAGTTTTTGTTCATTTGTTTTTAATAAAACAACAATGGTCCAGCTTTTAATGGAATGAAATATAGTACATTTTTACAGTTTCATACACATTTTCATCTAACTATTCAGTATTCCCAAAGGGTATCTCCCCATTTCCTTCACTTGCATTCTTTCCCTGACCCATCATCTGGAGCAACATCAGTTTCTGGTGATGACAGCACAGCTGGCTCACAGCTGGCTCAGCTATCAGTCTGCAGGTGTTAAGAGCTTTTTTATGCTTTGGAGTTTGTAATTGCATAGATAAAATGATGCACTGTCAAAATAATAAGTATGGCCAGTGAAGTGCTGCAGTGACGCCCCTCAACATGACAAAAGTGACTGAAATATATTGAATAAACTGTTTGACGGCAGCTGCACATTCATGAAAAACATTCTATTTTCTATTCTATTTCTTATTTCTATTTCTAAATTATTAGTTCAAACTATGTAAAAAATAACCTTTAAATTTAGTTTACAAAGACTGATTCTGAATACAAATTTAATTTGTTTTCTGTTCACATATTTGCATTTGGCCATACTAAATGTTTATACAATGTTTGCAATCAGTGGTTTTTGGTGGTCCAACTTTTTCTTTTGCAGTTTGATACTTCCACAAAATAAGCTTGATAACTTGATCGAAAAATTAAGGTATGCTGGCATTTAATTGGCAGAGACGGCGAGGACTATCAGGAGGCTCACGTCATGTACAACTATCGCACTTACTGACCGACACGAAGGAGCGGAGAGCAGATCCGTGTATGTGAAAGTTATCAGTGTCAATCCAGAGGTAGTAGTAGGTAGGTAGGCAGTAAACTAACCAGCCAGCAGCCACTGTTATTTAAAATGAAAACCTATTACCTGCCTAACATCACCAAACGTACATTATTAAATTGTACTGATATCAGTGGGTTATCAGCATTTTACTGTTGTAGCAGGTCAAGGTGGAGCTGGTTTTAAAATCAAAATCCAGGGGAAAAGGGGAGTTGCAGCAGTGGTAGTACTACTGAATATACATGTAAATATGTTGTCGGATGCAAAAATGCAAAAAATATTGTTTGATTTTTCTCTTTTCCGTTAAGTTATTCCCTGAAGTTTATTTTAGTTATATTTTTGATCTGTTACAGTGTAAAGTTTTAATTTAAATGTAAATAGATATCTTAATGTAAATATACAGATATGTGAAGAAAACCATTTGCTTGACAGCATTAAAAAGTCCTTTTTGTTTTGGAAGGGATGTTGTGTCCCTACCAATGTTGAGACCAAACCTATGCCCTTGAGGGAAATAAATGGTGTCTGGCCAAGTGTCTAACTTCTTCCAAAACTGTATGTAGGTCATTCTGTCAAGTGAGGTTGTGCATACTGTCAAGTGGGGGAAAAAGCTACGACAAAATTAGCTGCCTTGATTTCAAGCACATTCATTAATACTTGTTCTTTTCTTTTCTAAAATGTGTAGGAACCAATATAATAAACAACCACAGTTGTGTAGACAAATATTAATTGTAATATGTAACAGGACACCCCAGTGTTGACATGTTGCTGACTTTATGACAACTTATGTGACACTAAAAACTTCTATGCTTTTATCACAGCTGATTTTGACTTGTCAGAGCAGGGAAAGCACAGGTGGGGCCAATAACCTTAACAATGACTCCACTCCATTTAAATGTCCCATTAAGAGCCATATCAATCAGGCACCCAAAACTGGCACAACTTAAAGCAAATCAGCCGTCATAAATACTATTAATTACATGTCTCTTCTTCCTGCTGTTTCATACCAAAATGGCTGCTGTGAAAAAGGCCTATTACAAGACCTCAGACTTTTTGTTACTTTGCAGGGAATTACACAACTACTGGTGTCAAGGGCAAAGGCTTCTCTGTAAAGGATTGTTACACCATCTGCTGGTGAAGAGCTGCACATTTTTCAGAGCTCATGAGTTGCATCAGTCTGCCTCATTTCCTGGTGTTACTAGACAGCCTGCTTATGTCTGCAAATTTCCTGTAAATTATGATTGTAGTCTCAATCTTCAGGGCCAGAAATAGTCATTGATACAAAAGTTATCTAAACTCACCATTAAGGCTGCAATTAATTTTGGAAATATAAATACTCAAATAAATAAAGACTTGAAATACTTGCAGGGGTGTTCAGTGTAGACACTGTGCTTTTTATTATTCAGCATGAGTTAGTCCTGCCCAATATATAATATAGTCTATGTCTTTTTCCCCCTATAATGTGACTAAGTGTCTGCAGTGATTAAGGTATATTGCTGGGTCAACACAAGTCATCCTAGGCCAGTAAAGTCTTTGTGTGAGTACATACTGTGTCTTCTGTGCATTTCTACTGCTGTGATACCACTTAGGGACACACTGCTTACTCTAACCAAATGCCCATTCCAAAAACCTTTACGCTGTGACGTGAGGCCTTTGCAGCCATTGTAGACCACGAAGGCCAAACCGAAATGAGACGGTCTTGCCTACAGAGGATTTGCACACAACAGTTGTTATCTGGTCAGCTGAGCTGGAACCCAGCACTTACATTTAAAAGTGTATTGTTTAGACTTTCGGCATTGTTTGCTGCCATATTATTTTCATTACTGGGGTGCAATGAATCTTGGGATAGGTTGAACCACGAATGATGACCCAATGACTGATTGGATCCAAGCTTTCACTGCTGAGGAAAGCAAGGCGGCCCCTGAATTGGGACACAGGTAGTGACTTTGGGATGAGGGAACCTGTATCAAATCAGCCCTTGTGGTGCACCAGTAGGTGCCCCTTTTTCACCTTCACCCCTGACCTTACAGAGTCCATGAATGCCTCTGACCGGAAAGTTACCAAACATTTACTTTGAATTCCATTTTTTTCCCACTTTAAATTTTATTTATTTATTTATTTATTTTTTAAACACTTTATATTTGACAATTTTCCACTTATCAGACAGGACATAACATGAAACATCTTCACCAGGTATGAGTATGTACAGAATTCCACTTTTTAAATGGTTTGTAAAACCAAAACAAATCATAACCGAGTGCTACATTCACTGACTCCTATTCTGTTCCTGACTCAGGCTCCCACAGACCTTCATGCCTCCCTCTGCACAGCGCTCAGAAATCCGCTATGGCAACAGGGGAAAAAAGACAAGAAAAAAAAGGAAAAGATTTGACAACATGGCGCACTTTCCCTGAGAAAAGTTTCTCCAGGACGCCACACAGCTCCGTTTTTGTGGATTTTCCTCGCTGTTTATCGACACCTGCACTATAACGTGGACTTCTTGGCTGCATTTTGAACACCTCTTGATGCATAAACAGTCGATAAAACAGTCAACAAGGAGTGTGATGGGATGAGAGCGATAACCCGCCGCACAAACCAAAGCAGTCAGACAGGATGGAGAAGCAAGCGACTCTGAAAGAAAAGGTAAATAGATTAAAAACTACTCCACACACTGTCGTATGACCTGCCATTTTTGTAGTTGTTGGTATTTTATTGCCTCCTGAATAGCACTTTTTACCTCGCGTCCTGGACAGGAAATACCAAATGACCAATCCTGCGAAAACCTCGTAAAAAGACCTCTATCGATTTTCCAGTCATGCATACTGTATTGTACTGCACAGCATATGTGTGGGCTCAACTGTTGCAGACAATATCCAACTTAAATGTGATCTGATGACAGTGGAAGATCATACAGATCACAAAATAGGCTGTAAACCCAAACCACACTTATATTGTTATTGCATGAACAGAGAGGCTTGTACTGCCAAATTCCTTCAGGCAGCAAGTTTGTGTGTATTGCCATGAGTAAATCCACATAATTCCCCAACAAAACGGTAAACATGTGCAGTCCAGACTATATTTGCCTTTGGAGACTTGAGTTAATCTCTCACTGTCTGTCTCCTTATGATTAAGTTGGTAGGGTGTCCTCTGTATTGGACTAGGCTTTCATTATCTCTCCACCCTTCCTGCCCAGTGCTGCCCACATACCGTAGGCATCCCCCAGTATGTTGTAGCAGATGAGACAGCACAGATTGGACCTTCCTGTAAAATCACTCTGATTAGTTCCCTTCGATCTGATCCCTTCTAACTAGCTGATTTAAGCTAAGGCTTGTTTGAAGGATAAACGTGCATGCATGCACTTGGGCCCACGGAAGAACTAATCTATAATAGATGCTTTTCCTGACATTTCTTTAAGAGCAAGGCTTTGAATGTCAGTATTTGTAACAGTGCTGTCAGCTGCGGTGTGGACGTCACCCCCTCAGTCTGTTTGTGTATTTCTGAGAGGTGGGTTGCCTCTCATGGCACTCACAGCAATAAAGCCAGCAGTTAACACTTGTTTTAAAACCTTTGTGCACATATCCCACTGGGTTACCGTAACTGTTGGTGAAGCATAAATGACCTTTTCCTGATCTACAAGTGTTGAATTGGCTATTAGAGGCACAATATAAAACACGGGACCAGCCAAAGTAAAGCAGGCATTCAATCATTTCCGAATTGTTGTCATGAAGATTGAAAAGATTATTTAATGGTTATCACAAAGAGAAGAACTAAAAAATGTGGGAAAGATGAAGGTCAAAGGGTGCAAGAAAGGAACTGATCGGTACCGCACTATAACTTGATGTTGAATCTACTTGATACCCAAAGCCCTCATGTCTGCTGCTGCTACTCCCTGGGCCTCTGGAAGTAATTACCAAGCCTGCCCTATCCCAGAATTCAGTCCGAGGAGGTGTGGTGAGAAAGAGGTATAATGGAAGCTGGCCCAAAAAACATGCAACCTGAGATGAATTTCATGATTCACTAATACTCAGCAAACCGTCCACGTTAAATGGACACGGCACCTACTTCATCAATCGGACTTTATTGGTTGGCTGCAGTTACAGTGAGACTTAAATCAATATGATAATTGGTTAGCATTCAAATGGTTTGCCTGCCAGTTGCTCCAGGAGTGCAACAAGTTGAATATGAATGGGTATTATAATAGATTCAATCCCACATTAATGCTTGCGGCATTGCTCTAAGGCAGGTATTATCTTGGTTGTGGTGGGAGATTTATCAGTGTAATCAAGATGCCTTTATTAGGCTGAACTTTACATTGTTGTTGTGTGTCGAAACCTCTGTGTAGAAGAATAGTAAGTAAATGGCTGTGAACATCAGAGTAAATACAGGCTTTGCTAAAGTCCTACCCTGTTTTAAACCTTGATGAGTTGGTCCTTTGTACACAAAGGTGAGTTAATCATAGTACGTGAGCAAAATCAGCAATTTCCCAACAGTCTCATTTTAGAAGAAAACACAAAACAAAAAAACAAAATGTTTAACAACAATAATTCAACACATTATTGTGGTGACGCTTTTAAAACTATTGTCATGACAGAATATACCCCAAAAGATAAATTGATTGTCCATTTAGTGTTATATTAATTATCTAATATTTTAGAGTGGGATATGGAGTGGATTTTATATGCTGTGTCTCTGTGCCAATCTTTAACCTATAAAATTAACAATTAAAATAACTTTCGTACAGTTATATTGCTCATATCCTCTCTGGTTTTTACAGACATTTCTTTCACAGCTGACATTGACTTTTCACAACAGGAAAATTACAGGCAGAATAAATAACGATGGCTCACGAAGACATAGGAGTGAGCTAGCGTGCACAATACCAGGGTCCTGTGACTGGCAAAACAAAATGGAGTTCACCAATTACTAATGTTATTAAATACAACTGTGCTTTCAACCTGCTATCCATCCATCCATCCATTATCTTTACTGCTTATCCTTATAGGGTTGCGCGGGGGGGTGGAGCCAATCCCAGCTGACATTTGCCTGTCTAAGGCAGGGCTGACATATAGAGCAAACAAGCATTCACACTCTCATTCACACTAATTAACCTAATGCATGTTTTTGGACTGTGGGAGGAAGCCGGACTACTCGCAGGGAGAACATGCAAACTCCACACAGAAAGGCCCAAACTGGGGTTCGACCCAGAACCTTCTTGCTGTGAGGCGACAGTTCTTTTTTAAAGTATATTTTTTTGGGCCATTTATGCCTTTATTGGACAGTATAGTGGAGAGAGACAGCAAACGGGGAGGCAGAGAGAGGGGGAATGACATGCAGCGAAAGGCCGTCCGATGCGGGATTCGAACCGGGGCCAACTGCAGCGAGGACTGTAGCCTCTACACATGGGGCGCCTGCTTAGACCACTATGCCACACGACGCCCCCGAGGTGACAGTTCTAACCACTGCAGCACTGTGCCGCCCTGCTTTGCCTGCTATGACAAGTCAAAATTCCTGCTGTGAAAAATGTCTATTGATCTCAATCATCACATGGGACCACAGTATACATGTTTTTATTGTTTGTCATACACTTTTTCAGAAAGACCCTTCACATTTATACATCAATATTCCCTACCACTTGAGCTGCATGTTCTAACTCCTGTATAATCAGGTAACACTGGCCAATATATCTCTCTAGTAGAGCAGTTTGGTATAAAAGTAAAACTACTGAAAAGTAAGGCATTGCTCAAAGGCATTCCTAGCATTTAACTGTAAAAATATTTTTCAGTCACACTGATTATAGCCCTTTCATTCCTCTCTGTCTGTTTCTCCAGTTTTCAATCTTCGGCTCTCGGACAGTGGGCAGACCTATCCGATGTGTTCCAGGAGACGATGGGACCAGGTATGGTCTCAGCAAAGCAGAGTTCATGGAGAAAGTGCAGCAGAGCAACGAGGCTTGTCAGCGCGGTGACTTCCAGGCGGCCGTTCATTTGTACAGTGATGCCTTGCAAGCCGACCCACAGAACTGCATCCTGTATAGTAACCGTTCAGCAGCCCTTCTCAAACTGGGACATCACCAAGCGGCTCTGGATGATGCTGAAAAAGCTTGTGAGCTTAATCCCAAATGGCCCAAGGTAAGTGATATTGTAGATCTTAAATGATTGGCTTTTCTCAAGTGCACCAATGGAGTGTCATCGCCAAGAATTGTACAAACAAACAAACAAATCTAATGTGGTGGCTCTGATGTCCACAGCAT